>NW_006239201.1:167404-201876 GCF_000226075.1 Solanum tuberosum | reverse complement strand
CCATATAGAATGGCACCAACAGAGTTGAAAGAGCTTAAGGAGCAGTTGAAAGATGTTCTAGACAAAGGTTTCATTCGACCAAGGGTCTCACCATGGGGTGCTCCGGTCTTATTTGTGAGAAAGAAAGATGGTTCCCTTAGGATGTGTATAGATTAATGTCAGTTGAACAAGGTTACCATCAAGAACAAGTATCATCTTCCGAGAATTGATAATCTTTTCGATCAGCTTCAGGGTGCTTCTTGTTTTTATAAGATTGACCTCAGGCTACAATTAGTTGAAAGTAACAGAGTGTGATATTTCCAAGATAGCATTCAGGACCCGTTTTGGTCATTATGAGTTTCTGGTCATGTCATTTGGTTTAACCAATGCACCCGCAATGTTCATGGACCTTATAAATAGAGTGTTCAAGCCTTATTTAGATATGTTTGTTATCGTTTTTCATTGATCACATTCGAATCTATTCGAGGAATGATGAAGATCATGCTAGCCATCTCAGAATAGTTCTTCAGACTTTTGAAAGATAAGGAGTTATATGCTAAGTTCTCTAAATGTGAGTTTTTGGCTTGAGTCTGTGGCATTCTTAGGCCACATTATGTTTGGAGAGGGAATTAAAGTTAATACCCAAAAGATAGAGGCAGTGCAAAATTGGCCTAGACCCACATCTCCAACTGATATTAGGAGTTTCTTAGGTTTGGCTGGATATTATAGAAGCTTTGTAGAGGAGTTCTCGTCTATTTCGTCCCCTTTGACCAAGTTAATTCAGAAAACAATGAAGTTTCAATGGTCTGAAGCTTGTGAGAAAAGCTTTCAGGAATTGAAAAAGAGGTTGACTACTGCCCCAATTTTGACCTTACCAGAAGGTACGCAAGGCTTTGTGGTGTATTGTGATGCGTCTAGAGTGGGTTTGGGTTGTGTGTTAATGTAGAATGGCAAAGTTATAACTTATGCCTCCAGACAGTTGAAAGGTCATGAGAAGAATTACCCAACCCATGATCTAGAATTGGTTGCCATAGTATTTTCTTCGAAAATATGGCGTCAGTATCTTTATGGTGTTCATGTGGATGTGTTCACCGATCACAAGATTCTTCAGTATGTGTTTACTCAGAAAGAGCTTAATCTCAGACAAATGAGGTGGTTAGAATTACTCAAGGATTATGACATGAGTATTCTTTATCACCTAGGTAAGGCTAATGTTGTTGCTGATGCTCTAAGAAGATTGTCTATGGGTAGTACCGCCCATTTTGAGGAAGGTAAGAAAGAGCTAGCAAGAGATGTGCATAGACTTACACGCTTGGGAGTCTGACTAATGGATTCCACAAAAGGATGAGTCGTGGTGATGAATGGGGCTGAATAATCCTTAGTGTTAGAAGTAAAAGAGAAGCAGGACCAAGATCCTATTTTGCTTGAATTGAAGGTAAATGTTCATAAGCAAAAAGTAATGACTTTTGAACAAGAGGGAGATGGTGTATTGAGATATCAAGGTAGATTTTGTGTACCAAGGGTGGATGAACTCCAAGAGAGGATCATGGAGGAAGCTCATAACTCCAGATATTTCATTCATCCGGGTTCCACAAAGATATATCGAAATTTGAGAGAAGTCTATTGGTGGAGTATTATGAAGAAGGGCATTGCAGAATTTGTTGCTAAGTGTCCGAATTGCCAACAAGTTAAGGTAAAGCACCAAAGGCCAGGCGGTATGGCTCAAAATAGAGAACTTCCGAAATGGAAGTGGGAGATAATCAATATGGACTTCATCACAGGTTTACCAAGGTCTCACAGGCAACACGATTCTACTTGGGTGATTGTCGATAGAATGACAAAATCAGCCCATTTTTTGCCGGTAAAGACTACCCATTCAGCAGAAGACTATGCTAAGTTGTATATTCAAGAAGTAGTTAGACTTCATGGAGTTCCAGTCTCCATTACTTCAGACAGAGTTGCACAATTTACTGCACAGTTTTGGAAGTCATTCCAAAAAGGCTTGGGTTTCAAGGTGAACTTAAGTACTGTTTTTCATCCCCAAACAGATGGTCAAGCAGAGCGCACCATTCAGACCTTAGAGGATATATTGATGTGATTTATTTCAAGGGGAATTGGGATGATCATCTACCTCTCATTGAGTTCTCTTACAACAATAGTTACCACTCTAACATCCAGATGGCTCCTTATGAAGCTCTTTATGGGAGAAAATGCAGATCTCCTATTGGATGGTTCAAAGTTGGTGAAGCTGGGTTGATATTACCCGACTTAGTTCATCAAGCTATGTAGAAGGTGAATTTTATTAAGAGAGATTGAAAACAATGTTGAGCCGTCAAAAATTCTACACTGATGTTAGAAGAAGGGAGTTAGAGTTTGAAGTAGATGATTGGGTATACTTGAAAGTTTCATCCATGAAGGGTGTTATGAGATTTGGTAAGAAGGGGAAGCTTAGTCCCCGGTATATTGGCCCTTAAAGAATATCCAAGAGGATTGACAATGTAGCTTATGAGTTAGCGCTACCACAAAAGTTAGCAACGGTTCATTCGATATTCACGTCTCCATGTTGAAGAAGTGCATGAGAGATCCTTCACTTATCATACCAACTGAAGATATTGGTATCAAAGATAGCTTATCTTATGAGGAGATTCCTGTTCAGATTCTAGATCGTCAAGTTCGCAAGTTGAGGACTCAGGAAGTAGCATCAATCAAAGTTCTTTGGAGAAACCAGTTTGTTGAGAAAGCTACTTGGGAAACTGAAGAAGATATGAAGAAGAGGTATCCACATCTCTTAGAAACCAGCGAAATTCTAGATCAAGGTACTAATTCTCTTCTTAGTACTCTTTAATTTATAAGTTGGCATGCTGTATTTGCATTGCTTGTTGGGTGTTTGAGATGAATGTTAGATGTTGCACCCTTAGCCTAGTAAGAGTAATCTCATTCGAGGAAGAATTTTCCCAAGGGGAGATATTGTAACATCTCGCTAATTGAAAGAACTAGAAAAAGTTAGAATTGGAAATAGTCATTTTAGGAAAGAATGAAAAATCTGGAAATTTGTTAAGTTGAGTTAAGTTTGGGTTTTTGGTCAACTTGAAACGACCATAACTCCTAGCTCAGAATGAGTTAGGTGTGCTTCCAGATACTGTAGGAAAAATCTTGGAATTATCTTTCCAATGCTGCCGAGTTTGCGCGATTTCGAGTTTGTGTGAGTGAATATGCCCATTGGAAGTTGGCTATTCAAATAAGGAAAGTGTAATCCAGATTTTGGAAGGTAGTTTGGTCTTTTCCTTACCAAATTACTTTATTTCGCTTTTAGGAGTTTAATTGGGGTCTAAACTGAACTTGGTCAGTTTACGCTTTGAAATTTAAGTTAGGGTTTTGAGAGAAGAGAAAAGAAGAGGAGAAAAGAGGAGAAGGAGCAAGAATCGTCAAGTTCTTCAAGAATCACTTATGGATTTCGTCAAGGGGTGATCCCTACGCGGTCTGTCAGATCACATAGCGTTGGGTTAGTTCACCCACGCACCAATCATGATTCAATTTAGCGAAGTTGTATAGTATTGAAAGCAAATCCTATGAGTTCTTGATGTTATATCGTTTGAAATCTTGTGGGTTCTTGTTGTTGAAGTTTCTTGGGTTTGATTCGTGATTTTAGGTGTGATTTCGAGTAGAATCTGATGTATTTTGATGGTATAGTTGATTCTAAATGTTTGGGGAAAGAACCAAGTCGAAATAGGGGGTTTAGAGTTGAAAAACAAAGGAGAAAAGTTGGAGTGCACCTGGGCAGGGGCCTGGGGAGCTGCCCCTCTCAGATCCCCAAGAAGGGGTCTCTGAAGTTTGGGCTGTGAGGCGCCGCGCCAGCCAGAGCGCCCCACCCTAGCCTCTGAAATTCAAGGGCTGGCTCCCCGCACCTCTTAGAGTGCCAGGGACGCCAGTTCTTTCCATTTCTTCCGCATCTTTTCGTACTAGTTCCTTAGCAACGTACCTATGTTTTCTAGTTGATTCCAACACTCTAAGGTAAGTCTAAACATCATGAAATCATCCATAAACATGAGATCATGAACCTTGAATCTATAATTCAATTCAAGAAAAGTTAAGAGTCAAGTCTAGAAGTAAAGAATCAAGTCAAGAGAAGTTCATAAAGTATTTTGAAAAACATTTTAACTTTGTTTTAAGACTTAAACTTTGAGTTTAATAAAGAGTAAGAGTAAGAGTTCATTTCTTCAAAGATTATATGGGAACTAAGTATTCCCAAAAGTTAAAATGTTCTCACATTTGAGTAAGAAAGGAAACACTGATTTCCAAGAGAGCTTTTAAGCTAAGTTTTTAGTAATTATCTCAAACCAAAGAAAGAAGTTTTGTTTTAAAAACATATGAGTTAAGTATATTTTTGGGAGTAGTATTGAGCACCGATATGGGAATGCGATTTCATAATAACTCAAGTCTCCATAAACCATGTAGCCATCATGTGTAGTAAGGGATAATACTTTTTAGATGATTCCTTAAGTGCTTTTTAGCAGACTAGTGGATCCACTTAGTTAAGGCGTTCTATATGACGGCAAAGTATGGGACAATTCTGGCAGCGTGGGCAAGACGTTGTATCACCACTAAGGCTCATAGTGGTGGTTGTCGGTTAGAGAAACTCCCACTGAAATTATGTTACTTTATTAGTAAATTGAGTTGTTATTGCATTTCTTTAACAAATTGAATTGCTACCTACCGTTTTAAATGCTTGTACATCTGCAACCTATTTTTATCGTTGAGTACTTTGCATTTGAGTTAAGTTGTTCATGAGTTGAGTAAAGCCAATGTAAGTGTTTCTTTCAGATTCCTTTCAAGTTTATGTTATGTTTAGTATTCTCCTCGCATACTTGTACATTCAATGTACTGATGTCATTTGGCCTGCATCTTTTTATGATAGACACAGGTAACCAGGATCAGCATCCAGTGGCTCGTTGATCCAGTTGAGCACTCAGAGTCAGTTAGTGAGCCTCCTTGCATTCCGAAGGACTTCTTTTACCTTGCTTTTAGTATTTCAATTGGTAGGATGATCGGGGGTCTTTTCCCAACATCCCTCTTTGTTTTAGAGGCTTCATAGACGAGTAGTTATAGTCCTTTAGTCTTATCCATTTCAGATGTTGTTTAAAGACTTGAGTTTGCCTTATTGACTAATTTGAATGATCCCTTAAAGACATTCTAAGTTTTATTCATAAGATTCTTGTTTGAGATTATTTCTTATGTTTAAGTCTTCCGCTGAGTAAGTATGTCAGGTCAAGGGTTCGCATGGGGAAAAAAATGATTCTTGAGTGCCAGTCCCGTCCAGGGTGTAGCCTCGGGGCGTGACATATATATATAAAATTCTAAATTCTAACTACATGGGATAAGGGCAAGTAGAGATATAATACAATTCTAACTAGTATCTGCAAGAGTTTGACTTGTAGGTAACTTGTTGCCAATTGCCTTAGTACCATTACGTTGATGTGTCCTAATTAATAATATTGACATGACATACACGTGCAACGCATGTATTTTTTCAGGTAGATCAAGCCTCAACATAAGCATGTGGTAGGCCTTGTTATTAACATATAAACTGAGATAAGTCTTGACAAAATCAAGAATAGAGATTAAGCGAATCCAAAATTTGAAAACACACCTGGATTTCACAAGTGATTTCACCAGTAGCTTAATGAGGATTTTATTAATGAGCTTTGTTTGTAGAATATGGATGTTAAAACTTGAAACTTGAATCGAAGTAGAGGAAAATGAGCACTGCTAGTCTATTTGCTTCGATTGTGGTGTCGATGGGAGACTTCACATTCCATTTGTGTTGCAGAAATTAGAGAAAATAACAAGGTTTTTGATGTTCTTTTGGTGTAAGTGTGCTCTTGTTAAGGAAATGTTACACCTCTAGACATAGTTAAATACAGATCACCATGAATGTGAAACTCGTGGAAGGTTTGATAACTCCGAGGACCTCTGGATTGTTGTTTGATCCATGTGGCTTCTTTAGTCAATCTGTTTTAGGTGAAAACTTGACCATTTTGGAAACAAGAATTAGAGTCTGACATAGTATCTAATTTTAGATTTTTCACGTTAATAAACATAATATACTCATTAAATAATTAGGAGTCCTAATGTGGATGGAAAGTAATTAAAAATCAAAATCTACTAATTGGATAGGTAGGTGTCCTATCGTTTTAATTTTCACTTTTTTAAAAAATAATATATATTTAGACTCTTACTCCTAAATATAACATATTTCTTCAAAAAATTAAAATATTAGTCACGTTTACTTTGTAGTATTTTAGACTCCTAATATGGAAACTCACGTTAATTTTGTAGTATTTTTATAGCTCCTAATTCTTAGATCAAATAATAGTATATATTTATATAGGGGTCTTATGAAAATATATTATCTTATTATCTTAACAAAATGAGTGATTTTTTGCATTCGTCCAAGTTGAGACCGGAAGAAATTATTATCTTAGAGAAATTATGAATTAACCGAGTATTAATTTAGTAAGATTTACAGTATTTGATTAGTTTAGTTTTATCTTGAGGTATAACTATAAAAATTATCTAATATTGTGAGTTAATTTAATGTGATGGGGATATGGTGTGAAAATAGAACCTATTAAGTGTTGATTAAGATTAGTTTAGTTTTATCTTGAGGTATAACTATAAAAATTATCTAATATTGTGAGTTAATTTAATGTGATGGGGATATGGTGTGAAAATAGAACCTATTAAGTGTTGATTAAGATTAGTTTAGTTTTATCTTGAGGTATAACTATAAAAATTATCTAATATTGTGAGTTAATTTAATGTGATGGGGATATGGTGTGAAAATAGAACCTATTAAGTGTTGATTAAGATTAGTTTAGTTTTATCTTGAGGTATAACTATAAAAATTATCTAATATTGTGAGTTAATTTAATGTGATGGGGATATGGTGTGAAAATAGAACCTATTAAGTGTTGATTAAGATTAGTTTAGTTTTATCTTGAGGTATAACTATAAAAATTATCTAATATTGTGAGTTAATTTAATGTGATGGGGATATGGTGTGAAAATAGAACCTATTAAGTGTTGATTAAGATTAGTTTAGTTTTATCTTGAGGTATAACTATAAAAATTATCTAATATTGTGAGTTAATTTAATGTGATGGGGATATGGTGTGAAAATAGAACCTATTAAGTGTTGATTAAGATTAGTTTAGTTTTATCTTGAGGTATAACTATAAAAATTATCTAATATTGTGAGTTAATTTAATGTGATGGGGATATGGTGTGAAAATAGAACCTATTAAGTGTTGATTAAGATTAGTTTAGTTTTATCTTGAGGTATAACTATAAAAATTATCTAATATTGTGAGTTAATTTAATGTGATGGGGATATGGTGTGAAAATAGAACCTATTAAGTGTTGATTAAGATTAGTTTAGTTTTATCTTGAGGTATAACTATAAAAATTATCTAATATTGTGAGTTAATTTAATGTGATGGGGATATGGTGTGAAAATAGAACCTATTAAGTGTTGATTAAGATTAGTTTAGTTTTATCTTGAGGTATAACTATAAAAATTATCTAATATTGTGAGTTAATTTAATGTGATGGGGATATGGTGTGAAAATAGAACCTATTAAGTGTTGATTAAGATTAGTTTAGTTTTATCTTGAGGTATAACTATAAAAATTATCTAATATTGTGAGTTAATTTAATGTGATGGGGATATGGTGTGAAAATAGAACCTATTTAAGTGTTGATTAAGTTTAGGGAAGTCAAAAGTTTCTTTTGTTCTTTTAAAATTGCTTATTTTAAAGTTAAGATATTTGGTCAAATTTATACTGAAAAGATAAATATATACTGTAGTAGTAGAAATTATTTTTAGAAAATCGAAAATAAAATTGATCAAACACAAGTACTTTAATGTTGAGATAATATATTTTCAAAATTGATTAATTGAATATAGATTGATACTTTCGAAAAATGAACTTTCACAAAAGATTCTCTTCAAAATTAGTGGCTTAAAAATTTTTGGTCAAATAATCTATTAAATTCAGATGAAAATCAACACATTCATATCTACACGTGGCATACATGCACGCCAGAAGCACTGTTACTACCTCCAACACATAACGTACTCCCTCAATCTACTTTTACTTGTCATTATTACCCAATAGTAAAAGAGGCTAAGCACACGTCATTATTATATATTTAAAGATTACACAAAAAGTGATATAAATTATATCATTAAAAACTTAAAATATTTAAAAATCATATAAAATCATTGTCAAATAAAAATTTGATCGACTCTTCAAATTCCATTTGCGCCACATAAATTGAAATAGAGGGAAGAAATACATTTCTAATAATTAAAAAGTCATTTTGAATAATTTATATATTTGCAAATTACATTAAAAGTAATAAATCACAATAATCAACAATTTAAATTAATTTTTTTTTAAAACAAAAAAAAAGTTACGTCATGTTATTTTAACTAACTTTTTTCACCTTCTTATATGAAATCATTATCATTTAGATATGTATAATATTTATTTTAACATCAATTATCATTTTAATTAATTTTATTTTTCTTATATTAAATTTTATGAATTGACGTGAGACACACGTGTAAAACACATAGAGTACTATATATTGGAATGGAGGAGGTAACGTGTATAGAAGAAGTTCCCTATTATTTTGGTATCTTTTTTAAAATTGACAAGAGTATAGTGTGTAATAGAAGAGTTTTAAAAGAAGTGTTATTGACTATAGTCTATAATAATTATGTAGGTAGTAGTTTTCATTACGCATGACAAAATTGAATTTTGGATCCCTTCAAATTTGACTCTATTTTTGTTCTCTACTCATTCAATTCATCTACACAAACCTCACACCAAGAATTTGTTTTATATTAAGGAAAATGTTTTCTTAAAACATACGTATCTTTTATTTTAGGAAAATAGTGAATCTTTCTTTATTGTTTTCTTGTATATGGTAGGGAAGTAAAAATGTTTGTATATAATATAAATATATATAATGAGAGATGGGGTGGGGTAATGGGGACGGGGATACCCTAGTGAGAATGAAAATGAGGTGTGTTGGAGGGTGGATATGATACAAGTAATAATGTGAAATACTATTTGTAGACTTTTGCTTTCGTTACTTCCATTAAAAAAAGACATTTTTCTCATTTTTAAGAATGATTATGAATGTATTACGACAAACAATATAACCGATATATCATATAACATTATAATAAATATTTATTTATCATATTCCGACTTCATTGACGATCAAACAATATTTTTAAAAGCCTTCACGTTCATCATATTTCCTTTTTTTTTTGTTTGAGTCTTCATGTCTGTATTGTAAAAAAGGTGAACAGTTAGCATTCCAAGCAAATAAAAAGCCCTAATTAACTCGTTTGACCTGCATCGATTATTGCAAAAAGGTTGCTTCTGTAATATTATTTGTATAATAATAGGACTGTATAGATAATATTCGATCTTATATTTATCTATAAACTAGTTTCGTCACACGTGCAATGCACGTGTATATCTTGTTTGAAAATATAAATTATCGGGTACTATTTAAGCTCAATATTAGATAACTAAGGTTACATGAAAGAATAATATTGACTCTTTTGTGAATAGTGAATATGGATGACCCTAACATCACTTAGTCGCCCAATCGAACCTATAAAAATGATAAAAGAATATTTGTATGTCATTGCACATTACTTATTAAAATCTTTTTAGTAAAATTTTAACGAATTAAGGGGAGTGCTATAAATAAATTTTATATATTATAGATTTAAAATGAATTATCTATTTATTTATTTTTGAAGAAAAATTAATACATGTGCCAAATTTATTTTTCATCCCCAAAGAAAAATAAAAATCTTCGTTTCTGTCTCTCTTTCTATTGTTCACTTTTATTATTTTGTCACATTGTAACATCATAATAATACATATATGACCCTTACTTTAACTTCATTTGATGTCGTTCAATTTCGAGGATATATAAGTAAATATTTAAATTTATATAAAAATTAAATAAATAAACATATTAATCCACATGATAATTTTGTGCCTTATGTGCGTCTTACATATATTCTGACATGTAAAATACGTGTGCCTGTTTATTATGTTTAAGGGGTTAGAGTTTGAAAAATACCCTAACTTTGGTCAGATTTGCTGTTGCGATACTAAACTTTCATGAGGACCTATTACCTCCATAGACTATTTAATACCGTATGTAATAGGTCCTCATGAAAGCTTAGTATCGCAACAGCAAATTCGATCAAAATTGGAGTATTTCAAAGACCCTTATCCTAAGTTTTATACAAATTTAAATGTGTACGGTATACATCCTGACAGTTAAGAATCACCTAGGTGTATTACGCCTGAGTTGAACTATCCCACCAGATTGACCGAAGGGTGGCGGAAATGCTGAGTTACAGTTCTGCCGGCGTTCACATATTTGGTCTCCGGGGAATTGGGTAAGAGTATTACGAGGTGGAAATCGAACCCTAAAGTTGAAATTTCTGTAGCCACAAGTGAAATTAGTTGTTGATAAAGCTCAAATCAATATTATGGAACACCAATTTCCGAATCCCAACAGGTAATTTGATTTCCATTTCAGTCTTAAATACTTTATATTTGTGTTGATGGATGGGTGAATGAATGCAAATATCACCATTGTATGTTATTGTTGTCCAATTTCATTTTCTGTGTTTACTTATAGCTGAAAATTGTCACTTTACAGTTGGACTTCTCGCTAGTATTTAGGGTAATTGGATTGGGCATAGTGTAGCGTAGTGATCAATGAAGTCTCATGTTCAAATTCCAACTAAGACAAAAAACACTGGGTTTTCTTTCTATCTGTCCTAGCCTTGGTACCTATAGCAGGTGGGAGGTGGTGCGAAAGCTGGTCCGGACATCAAGCTCATAAAACAAAAAAGTATTTAGGGAAATTGACTTGCTCTAAGCAGATCTAGTAAATCAAAGTACATTGTTTCCCCATTTATATAACTTTAAACTTCTCAATTTATCCTTAAATAAGAAGTTTGTGTAGTCGCGCAAATGGTATGACATGTTTAAAACGACATGTACCAAAAGACTTTCTTTCTTTCTTAAACTGGTAAACTCCATGCTGAGTCAAATTGAGTCACATAAATTGGTATGGAATGGAGAGAGTATATTATAAAAATATTATCGACATTGATTCAGCATGAGATAAGTGGTGCATGTGGACTCATAGCTTATATGTTGGTTCGACTAACTAGACATTTGTATGTTAATGTCAAATATGGTGGAGCAGTTTATGCATTTTTCCAATTTGGAACTTTGAACGCATTAGGTACTTGATCATCTATCTTTAACCTTTAGATTTTAGATACACACAACTCGTAGAGTAATGAGATGTTAATGTCTTGTCATATAGCAATCAAAATGTGCTAGATTCATATCGTTCTTTTTATGGAGTTCGTTTCAATAATTACACTTACTGCTGACATAGACACAACATTTGCTTTTGGGAAAGATAAGTAACGAATGTGATAGCTGGCCTTTCTGCTTGGTGTGGAGGGACTAGGCGTAAAACCGTTGCGAGGAGTTATGCTTTGTGGAAATATAAGTGGACTCAACAGCACATTCTTGGTAATAGCTTATCAGCTATTCAACTTTGCAAGAATTTGACTAATGATATCTATCTTCGAGTGTTCTTTACTATGAAATCTCATTCACAAAAGAGGGGCTTGGAAATGCAGAAGATTAAACAGAATATCAACTTGGGATAAAGAACTAATTTATTAATGCAGAGCTAATGAGTTCTAGCTTGATTGGTTTGATTCCCACCTCTGCTAAACCAGACAATGAAAAACAATCTCATGTTGGTAGCTCATAGTGTGCACTTTCTGAATGTTTTGGTAACCACACTTTCTCTTGTTTATCTTTATGTAAAAAATTTCTGGAAGAAAGGAAAGGGACATGGAGAGCATAGCGGAGATAACCTTTTTATTTATCCATTGCTTTTTATTATATTCATATGAGCACATTCTTGCCATTTATCATGTGCTAGAATTTCATCATTTTTATTGAAGAAATTACAACTTTGTCAAATGTCTGATTAGATTGTCAAGTTAATATTTACTCTCTCCGTTTAAAAAAGAATGTCTCTTTCCTTTTTTGGAATTTCTTTAATTCTAACTTTTCATAAGACATGTTTAAGGCCACAAGATTAAATGGTATTTTGGTACATTCTACGTATCTTTAATTTAAGAACATGAGATTTTAAAATCTTCTTTACTTTCTTAAACTTTGTGCCGAGTCAAAATCGGTCAAACAAATTGATACGGAGGGAGTAGCTATTTCTTGTTGGGAGTGAAAAGAGACCTAGATAAAGTTGAACGGATATAAAATATTTATATATTTCTCCCAACTAAATTGGGGGATTGAGGCAGTGGAGATAAATGTTGCAATTATTGTTGATTTTTTTTTCTTATTTGTGTGAGCACATTCTTTGTGGCTTTTAATAAAAGGGGCTATAATATTGTATTCAGAAGGCCATTCAATGATTGTTAATTATTGCAGGATTTTTGTTTTCTGTTACAGCAGCTGTCTAATTCATACATTATCACCACTCACAAGCCTGATATGTTGTCATGGAAAGGAACTGCAGATGGCTATCAATTTCTCTCCAGAAACATTTCTCCTAATTCTGTCTGGTCGTAGAAAACAATCTGGAAGAGTGCTGCACCAGAAAAGGTAGCTTGCTTCACTTGGCTTAAACTATGCAATATATGAGTACTTTGTGAATGCTAAGAAGAGGATTCCAACCGTCTTTTCATTCATATGTTGAGAATGCAATTCAATAATAAGAGTGCTCTCTCTCTAGCAACTTAAACTTTTAAATGAGATGGTCACACACTTCAACACTTGATCAGAGTTGCCCATCCCAATTATTGTTTACCGATGTTGGACGCCCATATCAATTGCCCACACTCTAGATGTCTAGACCTAGGCGTGAGGTTCAACACGGTGGAGTGTTGAAGAGTCCCACATTGGATGAAAATGGGATTTGTGGTCTCTTTATATGACATTGGACAATCCTCCCCTCATGAGCTAGCTTTTTGGCTTGAATTAGGCTCAAGATTCATTTCTTTACATGGTATTATAATAAGAGAGGTCCTAGGATTAAATGTCACCGCCATCCATTATCAAAAATTACTTTCAGATGCTTAACCCATGAAAAAAGAATTAGGCCCGCACATGAGGGGGCGAGTTGAGAATACAGTTAAATAATAAGAGTGTGCTCTCTCTAACAACTTAAGTTTTTAGATGAGATAGTCACTTACTTCAATAATTTTTAACCTCTCTTCAACAATTTGGGGTTAAGGTCTGGAATGCCATCCCAGTGGCCATTTGGTTGTCCATCCGTAAGGAAAGGAAAACAAGACATTTAGAGAGCAAACGGGAATATGTTAGTATAATCGATACAAATGTTTTCTATGCTTTCTTTATGGTGCAATATGGCTTCATTTAATGATGTCGAAGGTTGTATTTGAGCTGAAGGTCTTTCGAAAACAACCTCTCTATATCCACAAGGATAGTGGTAAGGTCTGCATACATTCTACTCTCCCTAGACCTCACTTGTGGGATATCACTGGGTATGTTATTGTTGTAGTTGATAATGATGTCGAAGCCAAGATTGATTTTTTTTAGCTCTTTACTCAATTTGTAATGATGCCAATTGTACATATTTTCCAACACTCACTTGATGCTGGTTATCAATAAGCTTATCCTGCCGATAAAAAAAAAAAGAAGGGGCTAAAATAGCTTTTCCTATACATGCGAGTATTTCCTTATGTTCTTGAATCCCTATTAAGATATATCAACTTATATTGATAGTTAATTTGTGGTTATTTAGTATTTGGATGAAATGGATCTGAATAGAATGCGGATATGTAGTGTGCGTATTGCCGACCCCAACTAATTTGGGACTGAAGCGTGGTTGATTTACTGGTTGATGCCTTGATAAAATATTTGTATATAAGGAAATGCAAGTTTTTGCTAATACAGGCATTTCTGAATTACCCAAAGGTTTTTGCCAATCGGATTCCTCGCCCTAAAAGAATATTTTTAGTTTTTTACTAATGAAAAAAAGATTATCAAAAGGGCGGGTCACAGACGGATTTCTCGGTTATCAAAAAAAAGATTATTATTAGTTTTGTCGTGTTCAAAAGAGTAGTGTGGAGTAGCTAGTGTATCTTTCTAAAGCCTATATTCAATATTCTTGTTGCGTGTGGAAATTTTCATGGTAGTTTTTTTTTTTGTATAGATGCAATGCCGACATGTGCTGATCTAATGATGATAAGGTTCATGCAAAAGATACCTTAAGGCAGCGAATCAGACAAACAGAACACTGTACCAACACCGACAACATTGATATATAAAGTTCGGATTCCTTGATGCTGTTCTTCATTGTGGCTTCTGGCATTGGAGATATTCTCTTTCTCTTTTAAGGTTCATTAGATATCTATTTCCTTTTATTGCTATTCCTATTTCTCAATTTTTTCCTCCTTAAATTTGCCTTACATTTTTTACATTTTGGTAAATCATCCTATGTTATGCTTGAATGGTCTTGTGATTTATTATTCTTCTATTTGATTATGTTTGTACTTCATTAGCAAATCATGAGTATACTTGAAAAATTGTTAGTTGCTCGACCCTCATGCAAGGAATTTTTCAAGAAAACATCCTGTATAAGCACGATGTTGACCTGTTTCAGATTAGTTGAGTGTCACCATGCACTAGGCTAAGATGGTGATTGTGGTAGAGGAAGAAGGAATCAGAGATCCACGATACTCAATTTGACTCTTCCGTTGAGTTATGTTTGTGCTATTGGGATCTCAATTTGTTAAGGTAATGAATTTATTGCACAATACTTAGAAGTGCAATTCCCACTACACTCTAGCCATCAAGTGAATTCTCTTTTTGTCCAAACTTCCATATTGAAGATTGAAATAGATACGTCTTGAGTCATCTTTATCCTCATCGGTTCAGATTGCAATGCATATGCCTAAGTTCTAAAAGAGATGATTTATCATCTTGAACTATAAGAAGATAGTTGTATGTTGAGATTGACTTAAAAATAATTTGAGGAGAATGAGCGTTTACAGCATTACGCTTAGACTTTGTGCTTGAATATGAAACCATTCTGGTATAATCTGCAATCATTATTATTAGAACAAGATAGATGAGGCAACCTTATAGCAAGGCCCCAAATTGAACTAATTAGCTGTTTTTACACAACGGTGTTCTTCATTTCTGTTTTATTTTATCGTTACTCATTTGCAACTACTTATCGCAACTTTTAAAGATCTGATCTACTTCTTTGTGAAATTCCAACTAAGGCCAGGACTGATCATGCTTGCTTTTGATAAAAGGGTATAGCGGGAAGGAACTTTATAAGGGCTAACAATCTGACAATTTGAATTATGCAGATATTTTCACTGTAAGTGAACGTAAGGGTCTCACAGTACAGCTTTCTGAAGGCTCAACATATCTTGGCCATTATGTCGATCGTGGTAATCATAGTTTTAAAAATTAATTGAATTACTTATTCATCTCATTCATCTCTTCTAGAAGTTATGATGATGAATATTTAGTAATTTTTGTTTTGACTTGTGGTCGTCCTTATCAAGTGCTTCCTTTTAGCTCCTCAGGAGTTTTGAATTTTAAATTAAGTTTGACCATAAAAATTGTGAGTATTTGAATAAAGTAGTTTTTGTGTTAGAAGTGAAAAATGATATTTGAAAATTGGCCAAGTTATGTGTGGCCATGAATATAAATTGAAGTGGTTTTCTGAATTTTGGTGATTAACTTGGAGTGAAAAAAGTGAAAACAACTTTTTGATGTTTTTCAAAATTCCTAAAATTCCAGAATTTTATGGCCAAACTGTTTCCCAGAGTCAAAGTAAAAAAAAAATCATGGTTAAACGCCCCCTAAGCACTTGCATATTTCCGTGCATTTGCCTTTGTTTCCTTTGAATCAAGCTGTTAAAGATGCAGCCAAGGGCACAAGATGTTTTCGTATATCCTTAATGGCTGTGCTACTTGCTTGTATTACTCTTTATCTTGCATGTTTTCCGAAATGGTGATTCTTTTCCTGTAAACCAGAGTATTTGTTCTATATACTTGTATAGAGGTCAAGATATATTTACCAGTATATACTCTAGTCTTGTCTTGACACTGCAATTTCTTTACTACCAGCGTAATTTTTTTTCAAGCCCCACAAGATTATCATCCGTCGTTCTGACTATCCTAGGTAAAGTTTCTGCCTCATTTTTTATGATTCTTTTCTTGCAAATTCTTTATGTGGTTTCTATCTATTAATTATCCATTCGTTAAACTGTTTGGCAGCTCTTGTCGTCTACGCTATAAGCCCCCCTGATGACTCATGGGTTGTTGTGGTAACTTCCGTCCTAGTCTTAAGCTGAATATTAGTGAGAATTTTTCTTAACTCATTTGGTGGCATAATATTTTGACATGATGGTGTCAAATTTTCACGTGCAGGGCGTCATTGCTGTACATGTTGTCCCGGTGATACTAGTCGTTATGATATATGAAATTTGTTCTATACGTCAAGCTAGAGACAGAGCAAGGATTGCATCCGTTAACCACTTGATTGATTGTGATGAACTCCATCACTATGTGCCTCCATTAGAAGCATTTCCCACCAGAAGACGATTGCAAGACCTGAGGCTCCAAATTGCTCTTCTAAATCGTGAAGTTGATGAGTTTGGTATGTTTGCTATGCTATCTGCAAAAACTTTTTCTAGCAATAGTTTGGATGTGTATGTGTTCTTGGAATCATTATCATACTCACCTTTCAAGATTCTGTCAGGAAAATAAAAACAGTCGTTTTCTTATTATATGGTTGTTTCCATGTGCAGAACACCATACCTACGGAGAGTTGTCTTCTGCTAATATCTTCGGAATTCCCTCCATGAATGACGAAGAGATAAATGCTTTACCTGTTCACAGTTGCAAAGACACTTGTCTAGAGAGGTAAGTCACAAGCATTTTAAGTCGTGCTTTTTTCTCTCAAGCCTAGAATTCACTTAAATTCTTGTGCACATAGAGTAGGACGATTGAGCAACTGAAGGTAAATGTGTGGTTTCAAATCTAGAGTAATACTAGTTGATCACATTCCCTTCAGCTAACTACCAAAAACTGTTGCATATATTTTTAACAATAAAAAAAAAAACTTTTGAATATATTTTTGAGAGTGGGGAAAATAAAAAAGTTGGAAATATGAAACTGCAACAAAGAGATCATGACTTGTGCATTCATCTAGTTTGTTTGAAGAACCAAATGTTAAGTTGAAAAATGTGTACTTTTCGATGAGTTTATTTGTATTGAAATTTTTATGGACAGTTTTGCATTGAAATTTTTATGGACGATTCTGTATTGGTCTTTCCTGCAGTGAGGATGCACCACCGAAACAGGCCTCATCTTCTTCAACCTCAGCCTTAGCCTTAGACCAGGTATTTTCTTTCATATGCTCAAGGGTTATGCCACAATACTATATATAGCTTGGTGACCTCTTCACGTCTATTTTAGCTACCCCTTGTTTTCCCTTAGTTGCTTGTCGTCTTCCTTTATTGGATAATATTTGCAAATCCAGAAGCAGTAATGTAAAAAATCAATTCTCTCACAGCTATTTGCCTTAGATTTTCAAGAGAGGGGGAGGGGAAAAGACCTAAAACTCTCATGATATCTGTATATGCAGCCCGTTAATGAGATATATTTTTCTAGCTCCACGATATACTTGTCCTATCATATATTTTTCTAGTCCTTTTGTGTTCTTCTTCTGTGCTTGTTTTTATGAAATCCTCCATTCAACTTGCTTAAAACATTTGGTTTTGTTCTCAGTATTTATAATATGCTCCTTTCAAATGAAGCAGGAATCTATGACAATAGGTATGCCAGACGACGATGGTTCATCTGATGAATTGATATGTAATATTTGTTTGGAGCCAGTTATTGAGGGAGACCTTGTTTGTTGCTTTCCATGTATCCATCAGGTTTCTTCCTATTCTATCTAATATTTTCTTCCTTCCTCTATAATAGATCACGTTCAACCATTTCCCTAAATCACAGTATGGTGGACTTAGATCTGAGTTGAAGCTCAATTTCAACGATTATGGATAAAATTCACTCAATGTAATCGACTATAATTACCAGTTCCTTATCTTTGAGGCTTGAATAAACACCAGTAATTCGGAAATTAAGGAAACATGCTACTACTTTGCCAATCTGCTGAAAATATTTTCTAAAAGTACTGATCTTGGCACCACTTCTTATTCTAATCCACAAACTTAATCATGGTCTTGTATTTATTTCGCACTCTTGTCAGTGTTCACTCATCTTTTTTTCTTTTTTTTTTGCAGTTTCACGCTGCATGCCTTGATAAATGGCTCGTGTTGAGTTCTTCCTGTCCAGTCTGTAACTTATGCTGAAGTCAGGAAGTATGAAATGGTGTGAGGAATTACAAAGCTTAAAACTCTATGTTTGAAGAATAAATGAATTCTTATAAGAATTCTCTACTCTAGTTTGCAGACTTATTGAAGCAGTATGTAAAATTAATAGGCAGAAGCCTATACTATTTCCCTTTTGAAGTTGTGTGTATTTGAAGTTTGGTTTGTTGAAGCAGTATGTACTATTTCCCTTTTGAAGTTCTATGTAATGGAAGTTAAGTGTGTTGAAGCATTATGTAACTTAATGTGCAAAAGCCTCTACTATTTTCCTTTTGAAGTTTTATTTCTCTTACTATGAAATCATGTTAAGCCTCAATTCTCCGATTTTCGGATTGGAATAAAGAGGAGTAATGCTTCCTAGCACGGGATAAAAAATAAGACTACTTAGATCAGAATAGTATTCATAGAAATGATCTAACGTAGAATAAGATTGATTGTGGAAGAGATTCATTGACAACAGTAAAAAGATGGGTGTTTGATTCCAATACAATAGGTGTCTACTAGTGCAAGTCTTAGCTTAATATCGTGATTGATGATGAGTGAGTAGGTGGAGTTAGGTGCACCTTTCACCGGTGGGAAGTAATGAGGCTAGTCTCCTCATTCCCTTCTATATGAAGTAGTGGGAATGCATGTGTTATTGAATAACTCCTTAATTAGTTCATTTACTTTTTAAGTATACGATTTTCTGAGTGGCAAACTATGAAATTAAGAACATTATTTTTCCTTTAATCAAGTTCTCATTATTCAACTTAATTAGATTTAGTTCTCCAAATTGTAAAATGGAAAAAATAAATACATAGTTAAGTTATCAGATATAAAACAAACTAATTAGCTTCCCCTTCCCATTTACATCTCTATCCACTAAACTAATTACAAAATTCTATGCATAATTAGTGACATTAGTAGTCTAATTATTTATTTTTATATATTTATATTAGTCTAATATAGTTAATTGATATTTTATCTTAAAATAAAATAAAGATAAAAATAGAAGAAGAGGAAAGGACAAAAATATAAAAAGAAGATAAACTACCCACGAAAAAAGGAAAAAAGAAATTAAGAGAAAAAAAGACAAAACGAAAAAAAAAATAAAAAAATAAAAAAAAAGGATTAAAAGAAAGAACAAAAAAGAACAGCTAGGCCTAAGGAAAGAAATGTCGTGTACGACTTGAATTGACAACCGAAAGGAAATTTGTAGGCATATATAAAGATAATAACAATGAAATACGATCGCTAAATAGATACAAGTAGGTATAATTTATGATCTTTAAAAAATAATAATTTAAAGATAGGGTGTAATGTGAATTGAGAAATGATTAAAAATAAAATGGAGGAAAATAAAATATTATTTTTCTCTCATTGACGAGGAAGATGGAAAATTTTGGTGCTTATATATAGAATTACTTCTGATTCGAGCAGTCAAAATGGGCTAGCCCAACCCAACTCAATTCAACCCCAACGGGCTAGAGAGTTAAATGTGTTGGGACGGGCTGACCCTTTTAATTAAAGGGCTTATAAAATAGCAGCTCAATCCAGCCCTAAGTGGATCACGGGTTGGGATGGATTGACCCTTCAACAAAAAAAATAATAATATTACTCTCTTAGAAAGAGTATCTAAGAGTATCGAACGTTGACGTCTATGAACACAACATCAATACATACAAATTTTCATTTATGAATCACACACTTCGGTGAATACTTACAAAAATACATAATAGTCAACGTAAGATTTAGCGACATCAATACATATAAATTTTCATTTATGAATCACACACTTCGGTGAATACTTACAAAAATACATAATAGTCAACGTAAGATTTAGCGGAAAAGTGTTGATTATTCCACCATTCCTCCCACAAAAAAACTAGCTAGTTTAAAAGACTTGATTTTTTATTTTTAAAAATATTTATTGATAAAAACTTTACAAATAAAACACTACTAAAAATATAAAAAATATATATTTTTAAATATTCATAGCCCATGGGCTGGCCTCTGAGGCTTGTGGGTTGGGCCTACGAGGCTAGCGGGCCAAATGAGGCTGGGCTAAAAAGCCTCGTTCCTAAATGGGCCAAAAAAATTAGGCCCAACCCCACTTAATTCAAGGGTTGGGTTAGGCCGACCTAGCGGGCCAAACCCATTTTGACAACTCTACTTCTGATTGATTGATAAAATTTTGTTCTTTTTCTGATATTAATTTATGTGGAATTTAATTTAAAATTCATGAATATTTACTTTCCAATAGTTTACGCGATTTATTTAGAATTTGCGGAATTTTTTGAAATGAAAAGATATTGCCTTTTGTGAACAGGCGTGTTCGCACCTACATTTTGACTACTATATATATATGTTATGATAGTCAAGATGCAATAGGAACGGTTAAAAATGTTATGTATAAAGTAGAGTCTCGTCACATATGATGAAGAATTGAAGACATAGTATCGTTAGACAATTACTCTCTAGTGAAATTATCACATTAATTAACTACATAAAGTCAAAGAATAATGTGCAAGTATCACTTACCAAAGGCCTAACTAGAGAAGGGTTATGGCCGAGAACAAGTCATCATAATGATAACTTTACCTAGCTGGAGATTCCAAAATCTAGCTTCAAAGAGATCTAACAACGTTATGAATGACGGTTCAACATTGTCACTAAATTAAATCCATTCTCATTATACGACAATGTTTAGAAAACAAGGAAACAAATTTTTAATGATTTATAAATTTGACATGACATGACATGATCAAACAATGTATCTACGGGTCACACATTTCGAAATTACCTATGTGAGTGTGAAGTATAAGCCACTTGAAGGAGAATTAGTGAAAGGTCAATTCTCTATACACACATGAAATAATGTGGTGTTCATGACTAAAACGAACACAACAATGAGAATCAAGAACAATTAAATGTTAATTGTGTGACATGTTATTTAGGTATCAAAGCTCGACGGTTTAAGGATATCAAATTTACCGATTGATCAAGTATATCCAATGTATGTTCACTACGAAAAAATTGAAAGGAAAAACATACTTTAACCAAATGCAATTAATCCTTACTATCACGCATATTTTTCATGCATACTTTCACAATATAGTCATTCCCTATTCATGTGAAAGATTGTTGAGTTTCACTTGTTGATCCTTCAAATTTCAATATCGTTTGTTGGAGTTGTTTTGTATTTTAATTTGGAGTACTTTTGTCCAATTAATTGTAAATAGAGAGAGGTCTAAATAGAGATTGAATTATAACCAATTCAATTGAAATTCTTGCAGCACTTTCTACGCATGAATGTTCAGTAAAATATATCATAGATCTGTCTAGATTCAATTTTAATTAACTTCCAAAGGTACTTATATAAATAAATAAAGGTAGAGTTACTCATAACATTTTTTTTTCCCACATCGTTTGTGAATGATGACTTTTGTTAATATATATAATGATGACATAACACATCTAAATGCCGAGCCTTGTAACGCGGGCTTGTAACCTAAGTGGGGGCAACAATGTGGTGGGATGTTAGGCTGTTCTTGATGGCTGGACTTTGGTTGGCATTAGTCTGGCCTGCCCTATCCAAGCACGGAGTTGAGTCACGTGGTCCAGACGAAAGTATGGGCTGCTTGGCTCTTAGAGTGGGGTGGACTGCGTGAGGCTGGTTTCACAGAGCAACGAACAGCTCCTGCTCTGTGCAGTGGAAGGATAACGAGCCAGTGCTCTCCAAGTTCAACAAAAACCTGATGAGTTGCTTAATTAAACCACCACTTTTTTTCATTAATAATTGTCTTGGCCAAGTTTACCATTCAAGCTTGTTGAAGGAGTATGCGGATTTTAATAGGCAGAAAACTCTACTATACTTTCCGTTTGAAGTTCTTTGAATTTGAAGCTTCTCTCACTATGAATTCATGTTAAAACTTGTGTTATCTAGTAGTAGTAAACCATGTCCCCCCCTCCCCCTTAATAATGGCTATGACTTTATAAATATAGATTCATTTCTTTTTACTTGGTAGCATTCACAATGTAGTCCTAGGGGGTTTGAGAGTTTTGTGTAAGGGGAAAATTTGTGAGATACATATGTTACGTTAACAGTTGTGTGCACCTCTTTTTATTTCAAGTGATTGTGTGAGATTATTTCTCTCGATATTGTTTGTGTACTCTAGTTTTTATATAATGGATTGCTCATCTCCTCATGTGGAAATAAGTTGGTTGACCGAACCACGTTAAATATTTGTGTCTCGTTTGTCTTTTTCTTCATGGTCTTTTGAGATTTCTTTTGTTAGCTTCCACATGACACTTGATTATTTTGATCCTAACAATTTCATGCTATATCACACAGAAAATAGTTACATCAACTGCTTTTAAAGCAATATAATTAAGCTCATAATTCGTTCCTTGGGTTTCACTTGTTAAACCTTCGAAGTAAAATAGCGTTTGCTGAAGCTGTTTTGTGTTTTAGTTTGGAGTATTTTGGTCCAATTTTTTGCAAATAGAGAAAGGTATAAATTATAGCTTTGATTATGTTGTAACCATTTCAATTGCAATCCCTTGTAGCACTTTCTACGCATGAGAAATATCTAAATATTAAAGAAATAATATCATAGATCAGACTAGATTCTATTTTAATTAACTTCTAAAGATGCATAAATATATAAAGGTAAACTTATTAATAACATATTTTGTTCCCACATCGTTTGTGAAGGATGACTTTTGTGAATACATATAATGATACAACAATGTGGTGGAATGTTAGGTCGTTCCAGATGGCTGGGCTTTGGTTGGCTTTAGTCTGGCCTGCCCTATCCAAGAACGGAGGCGAGTCACGTGGTCCAGATGAAAGTGTGTACTGCTTTGGCTCTTAGAGCGGGGTGGACAGCATGAGGCTGGTTTCACAAAGCAACTAACAGCTCCCGCTTTGTGCAGTGGAAGGATAACGAGCCGGTGCTCTCCAAGTCCAACAAAAACCTGAAGGGTTGCTTAATTGAACCATCACTTTTTTTTGCAAAGCTGTTGAAGCAGTATGTAAATTTAATAGGCAGAAAACTCTACTGTTTTCCTTTTTAAGTTCTTTAAATTTGAAGCTTCTATCACCATTAAATCATGTTAAAACTTGTGTTAGTAGTAGTAAATTACACCATGTTGTTTGCTAATATTATACAGAAAATAGTATTAACAATTTAATTAGGAAATATATTTTAATTGTACTCTGGATTGTTTGAGATTAATGTAACCAGGAACATGTAACAAGATTAAGCCTTAAGCATGTAGATGAGTGTTTTGTTGTCGGTGGTCGGCCCTAACCCTTCGATTTTTGGATGGGAATAAAGACTTACATATTCATACTGATGCATCACTATGCGCCATTGAATGTATGTCAACGAAATAAGGGCCTCTTGATCACTTCATCTACTTTTAGGGTATGTCATGGATTTTTAGCCACCATTTGAAAAGTAGTAGTAAAATAGCCACACTTTTAACACAAAAATAAAATTTAGATAAAATCCTCATGCTTAAACTATTGAAGAACTTACGAATGTTTGAACCTCATTTATCGTTACTTGATTTTGAACTTAATATTTTTGAACTCAAAGAATTGTTCCTAGTTTTGAACTTATAAAGATTTGAACCCTAAGAATTGATCATCTGGTCTGAAACTCCGATAAACATTTGCACCCCATGATTCTTTCCTTGAGTTTCACTTGTTAATCCTTCGAATCCAATAGCGTTTGTTGAAGGTTTTTCGTGTTTTAGTTAGGAGCTTTGATTATGTTGTAACTTGTAACCAATTCAAATGGAATTCCTTGTAGCACTATCTATGCATGAAAGATATCTAAATGTTCAAGAAATAATATAAATCTGACTAAATTCTATTTTAATTAACTCCTAAAGGTAATCTTACTAATAACATGTTTTGTTCCCACATCGTATGTAAGCAATGACTTTTGTGAATACATATAATGATATAACATGACTTTTCAATGCCGAGCCGTGTAACGTGGGCTTGTAACCTAAGTGGGGGCAACAATGTGATGGGATGTTAGGCTGTTTCAGATGGCAGGGCTTCGGTTGGCATTAGTCTGGCCTGCCCTATCCAAGCATGGAGTTGAGTCATCTGGTTCAGACGAAAGTATGGACTGCTTGTCTCTTAGAGTGGGGTGGACTGCGTGAGGCTGGTTTCACAGAGCAACGAATAGTTCCCGCTCTATGCAGTGGGAAGGATAACGAGTCAGTGCTCTCCAAGTCCAACAAAAACCTGATGGGCTGCCTAATTAAACCACCACTTTTTGCCAAAGCTTGCTAATATTTCAAGCCTTTAAGAATGTAGACGGGTGTAATTTTTTTAATTGTCGAAACCCAATCCTCCAATTTTTGGATTAGAACAAGGAGTTACATATTTATATTGACGCATCACTCTGTGTCATCAAATGTATGTTCACGTACGTCATTTGATCACTCCATCTATTTGGTGTGTTTGGTATGAAGGAACATATTCTACGTAAAATATTTTCCATTATTGGGTTAGTCAAAATTGTGGAAAACATTTTCTCTAGGAAGATAAATCCCATAAAAACATGAAAGTAGGAAAATCATGTTCTACAAGTAGTATTCTATATTTGTTTGTCTCCTCCCGACCATTTAACACATTCCACCCCATTAGCCTATGTCCTCCCCCACTCCCACCCTATTTTCACCTCCAACTCTCTAGATTATGCATAAATTTCGATTGTCCGTATTGCAAAATAGTGTTCTAGAAGAAACTAATCCAAACCATGGACAGTTGTGAGGGATTAGATTCTTTAAGGAAACATTTTTTTCTGAGGGCTCATAACTTTATTAATCTGTTGTTATTTAGTTTTTGTTTATATTTATTTTTACCCCCCCCCCCTTTTTTTTATTTTTCCCCCCCCCCCCCCAGGAGCTCCCATTTCCCTTTGTGATTCGAACTCACAACCTTAGAGTTGAAGCGAGGGGTGCTTACCATCCGAACAAATCCCACTTGTCAATTTATGTTTATATTTTGTGTTAGTGTGGCATTTGAATTTTAATAATAATGCGTCCTTTGCATTGCCACATTGTGTGTCACTTTAGTTCGTTGGGCATTGCATCCCTTCTCATTTATGTGCAACACATTTAGGGGTCGTTTGGTAGAGTGAATTAGGAAAAATAATGCATGCATTAGTCTTGTGTATTACTAGTACCTTGTTTGATACTCTTTTCTAATCTATGTATAACTAATGATTGCATTAGTTATTCACTCTATTGAGTATTAGGTGTGCATTACTAATACCATGAATTTCTAGATATTAGCAATGCAATAGTTTTAATGCATGCATTAACTCAATTAAAGACCCAATTACCTCTCAAAACTTTTTTACATCTTTTCCACCATAATTGTAGAGGGTATCCTTGTAAATATTATTTTTTATGCAATACATGTTATTTTTAATGCATCAAACCAAACAATGCATAAAAATAATTTATCTAAACTAATACATGCATTACTAATGCAAGTATTACCGATACATTCTATTTAGGATTATTTTTATACGCTCTATCAAATGATCCCTAGTGGCATATGTTATATGTTACAATCCTTTATTAACTGTGTAGAATTTGGTTTTGTGAATTAATGGCATTAAACGTCTTCTTTATCCTTATTAGTTAGTGGTTAAATGTGGTCATTAGTGTCATTAGTTTTTATATAACCTTAGGCCATTCATTTACATACACATAATATTACCCACATTTTTTCTTTTCATTGTATGGAAGAATTCATCATCTTTAAATAGTGATGGTCTAACTTTGTTTTGAGGAGAAAAAATGTACAAGAAAACATAGAGTGAAAAATATCATAAGGAGTACTATATTGTGTTTATATTGAGATTAGAGTAGTGAAAGAGAGAATTGAGACAAAGAAAATTATTAAGTCTTCAACTAATTCATTATACAAAATAGAGTAATTATATGTTGAAGGAAAGTGTTGTTTTGGTGGAGCTTTGGGCTCTTCAGCTAATTCGAAGTTATTTGAGTTGTACAATGTTGTTGGTTGTTATATCTTGTAGGGGACAAGGCAAAAGATATATTGTTGGATCGGTGTAGATTATGTCGCAGTGGGATTGAATCTCCTTAAAGAGAGCGAGATATCTGCGCCTCAGTCTAAATATTTTATAATTCATTTTTGTCATTTATTTTCAACTGTAATTTATTATAATTTATGGTATATACACCAACACTTTGAATGCAGGAACAACAATAATTAGGTGTGATGGTTAGTTATCTGGCATTTTATGAATTTTAGCCACCACTTGAAAGTTGTAGTGGAACAGCCACACTTGTGAAATGTCTTCCTTAATGTGGAGATTTTTGAAAAGCAAATTACCTTTTAATGAAACTGTTGCGGCTAGATTTGGGGTAGACTATGATGTTAGGTGTTTTTGTTGCCCTATTGATCAAAGAGATACTATGCGCCACACTTTCATTGGGGAGAAAATTGCAGAACATATGTGGAATTTTTTTTGGAAATCCCGTTTGAATTTCTTGGGAGGATATACCTATCAAGTATATGCTCCAAAAATGGTGAGATATCAAGCCAAAAAACTTACTTCATCAAACTATTTTATAAATTACTCATGTCGTAGTTGTTGGAAGATATGGAAAGCGACACATCTATACGGAGGAAACAAATGTTATACAAAGAGGATTCAATATCAAATTCTATTTCATCTAAAATGTAGTGTTCAGGGCAAAGACTAAGACAAAATGGAGCTCCAGGTGGAGAGTTATTTATCAATAGATTACCGGCCTATTCCCAAAATTGCATGTATTGTGATTAAGTGGCTTAAACCCCCTGAAAATTTGGTGAAGATTAATATTGATGGAAGTAGGGATGCAAATGGCAGAGTTGGAACTGGAGGGATTTATAGAGATCATAGAGGTAAATTATCATGGCCTTTTCTCAAAGTATTGGTAGGGATACTAGCAATATGGCCGAAGCCAAGGGTGCTCTAAATGCCCTAGAATAGTGTCCTCAAAATGGGTAGAGCAACGTAATCTTGGAATGTGATTAAAAAATAGTAGTTGAGATGATCAAAGGTAATTACAATATCCCTTGAAATATGAAGAATATCATTACTCGTATTCAAAATATTTCAAGTACTATTACTTGTAAGGTTCAACATTGTTACAGGGAAGGCAACCAAGTTGCATCTGCCTTGGCAAAATGGAGTAGTACAAATGAGGAGTTGTTATTTTTGCACATGTTCACCTACCATCGATAGCCATCTGACCTTACAAACTTGATCTCATATAAATGGAGTCCCTAAGGCATAAGCAAAGGAAGAATTATTTTGTATAGAATTGATTCAGTTGAGATGTTATAGCTAATTTTATCTATACGCTGGACTTGTAAATTTGTTCAAAACTTGTATAGTTTTTGTCAGAATCTTAGTTTTTGCGAAGCATCTATTGGAACAATGGGTCGAGCTTAAGCTCCCCTTAGCTTTGTAATTTAATTCATCAATATAAAGGTCTCACCACCATACGGTCATAATTTTTTTTTAAAAAAAAGACGGTCACACTTTAACGCAAAAATAAAATTTAGATAAAATCCTCATGCTTAAAATATGGAAGAACTTATAAAGGTTTGAACTTCATTAACCGTTTCTTGATTTTGAACTTATAAATGTTTGAACTCCTGATTCGTTCCTTGGTTTTGAACTTCTAAAGATTTGAACTCCATAAATCGTTAATGTGTTTTGAATCTCTAACAAACTTTTGAACCTCATAATTTGTTCCTTGAGTTTCACTTTTTTAATCCTTCAAGTTCCAATTAATAGTGTTTGCTGAAGTTGTTTCGTGTTTTAGTTTGGGGTAGTTTTTTCCAATTATTTGTAAATAGAGAAAGGTATAAAATGGAGCTTTGATTATATTGTAACTTGTAACCATTTCGATTGCAATTCCTTGTAGCACTTTCTACGAATGAAAGATACCTAAATATTAAAGAAATATTCTATTTTAATTAACTTCTAAAGGTACATAAACAAATAAAGGTAGAATTACTCCCAACATATTTTGTTCCCACATCGTTTGTGAACAATGACTTTTGTTAATACACATAATGATGACATAAGACATCTAAACGCCGAGTCTTGTAACGTGGGCTTGTAACCTAAGTTGGGGCAACAATGTGGTGGAATGTTAATTAGGTTGTTCCAGATGGCTGGGCTTTGGTTGGTATTAGTCTGGCCTGCCCTATCCAAGCACGGAGTTGAGTCACATGGTCCAGACGAAAGTATGGACTGCTTGGCTCTTAGAGTGGGGCGGACTGCGTGAGGCTGGTTTCACAGAGCAACGAATAGTTCCCTCTGTGTAGTGGAAGGATAACGGGTGGGTCGGTGCCTTTCCAAGTCCAACAAAACCTGATGGGCTGCTTAACAAAACCATCTCTTTTTGTGTGTCTATAAGGGGTTTGGCCCAAGTCTACACTACTCAGCCCCACTTTGCATTTTCTAATTTGTAGTTTATGAAATTAATTTACTTACCTTTCTTGGTTTTCTAATTTGGAAAGAATCTTTCACTTGTATAATTCTTATCTCCTAGTCTTTTTTCTAATCCAGACATTTAAGGGCCATTTGGTTTGGATTGTAGGTGATATAATCTCTACATAAAATTCAGCATAAATTCCTAAAGTTTATATCAAATTGGATTAGAATTCAAAGAGATTCAATTTTAATAGAAATCAACATTAAATAATATAACATTTGATTGCTCCATTTTAGTTTCTCTAAGAATTATTATTAATTATTTCTTACTTATGACCCAAGTTTACTTGTAACCCAAGTAATACCATAAATAATATTTAATAAGGAATAGATCTCGTCCGTACATTGGTTAGTTGATGGACGTACCAGATTAAGTCATAACCTCTATAAATTGATCCTCCCTCCACCCATTAGGGTTACCACATATTCTCTACAATAATTTCATCGCTGACGGTTGTGGTAACATAAAGTAAGGGCAAGGAGGTAGAAACCAATTTACGATTAACGCTTCCGCTTCTCTATGTGATAATGTCTTCCGCATCAGGTACGTGCCTCTAACATTCTCTATGTAAGATTATCATGTTCAAGATCCTGATATTATGTATTAAAGTATTTAATCTTACATGTGGCATAAGAGCTTGAATTGTTTGAACGGATAATCTTCGTATATCTTGCATCTTTATGAATAATACTTACATGATATGTGTATGTGAAATTATATTTATGGTTCATAGTTTGGGATTAAAAATAAAAAATAAAAATCGTGCGATATGTGAAGATGGCTATGAACAATTTTGTTTTATTGCACAAGTTATTGACTTTATTATTAAAATAATATTGTTATTCTTTTAGTTTAAGTGGTAATGAATCAACTGTGCAACAAATTAAAGTGGTCATTATATTAAGTAATAATTTTATATGTGTACTTAGTGCAATATAGTTTGTTAGTCACTAAAGTGGCCTACAGAAATTAATGTTTACATATATAATATTTATGATCACTTGACATATGTGGATTAGTACAATTCATTATTTATTGGCATATTCAGTATTCCAAGAGAGACTGTGTCTGATTTTTCAACTTGATGCATGTATTATGTTCTTATAGTTTGTTAGTCACCAAAGTGGCCAAACTAAAATTTATAAAATTATTCATATGGCCAAAATTTTATTATATTATGTATGCATTTGTACTTATATAGTTTGTTAGTCACCAAAGTGGCCAAACTAGAGAAATTAACGTTACACATATAATATTGTGGTCACTTGACATATGTGGATTAGTACAATTCATTATTTATTGACATATTCAGTATTCCAAGAGAGACTGTGTCTGATTTTTTCAACTTGATGCATGTATTATGTTCTTATAGTTTGTTAGTCACCAAAGTGGTCAAACTAAAATGTATAAAATTATACATATGTCCGAAGTTTTATGATATTATGTATGCATTTGTACTTATATAGTTTGTTAGTCACCAAAGTAGCCAAACTAGATAAATTAACATCTACACATATCATGTTTATGATCATTTGATGCATGTATTATGTTTCTATAGTTTGTTAGTCACCAGAGTGGCCAAACTAAAATGGGAAATTAATGTTTACATATATAATATTTATGATCACTTGGCATATGTGGATTAGTACAATTCATTATTTATTGGCATATTCAGTATTCTAAGAGAGACTAGGTCTGGTTTTTCAACCTGATGCATGTATTATGTTTGTATAGTTTGTTAGTCACCAAAGTGGCCAAACTAAAATGTATAAAATTTTCACGTGCACAAAATTTTATGATATTATGTGTGCATTTGTATTTATATAGCTTGTTAGTCACCAAAGTGGCCAAACTAGTATGGTTAAGAAAAATGTGTATTCATAAAATTGTCATTTATCTATGAAAGTTAATGAAATGTCTATATTGAAAATAGATAGATAAATTGACTTTCACTATTGCTAGAACTTAAGAATTTACCCAAAGATGAATCAATCATTCTACGAATAGTGAAAATTATGAGGTAAATTAATCTTTTTAGTCAAACATATATTATATATCCAAAGATGTCATATATGTTTGATTAAAAAATATTCAATTACCTATTAAAGATAAAATTGGCATTTAAATTATGATAATGTGTCGTAGTATCTACCCAAAGGAGAATTACGATATATTTTTATCGCTTTACTGAATTCACATTATTTTTTGATTTGTGAGCATGTATATCTATTTTGCAGTTATTCCTCTTCATTCGCATGCTTCGTCTGTTACTGTGTTCAATGGATTCAACTTCTCCGAATGACATGAACAAGTACAGTTTCACTTAGGTGTAATGGATCTTGACTTGGCTCTACTGAATGACAAACCTACTGCCATTACTGATAAGAGCAGTGAGGATGAGAAGTCTTTTCATAAATCATGGGAACGCTCTAACAGATTAAGCCTTATGTTCATGCGAATGACTCTTGCTAACAACATTAAGAGTACTATTCCACAAACAGAAAGTGTCAGGGAATACCTGAAGTTTATGGAAAATGTTTTCGTTTTGCTGATAAGTCTCTCGCTGGTACACTAACGACTGAACTCACGACCATGAAGTTTGATGGGTCGCACAGTATGCAAAATCATATCATCGAGATGACTAACATTGCAACAAGACTTTCGACCTTGGGAATGAAAGTGGATGACACCTTCTTGGTTCAGTTTATTCTGAACTCATTGCCTCTTGAGTATGGACTATTCCAAATAACTATAACATTATTAAGGATAAGTGGGATGTTAGTGAATTGTCCAGTATGCTTACTAAAGAGGATTCAAGATTTAAGAAATAAGGAGGTCATTTCATTAACCTCATGGGTCAAGAAGCTGGTAAAAGACTTAAAGTGAAGGCCAACAAGTTTAAGAAAAAGAAAGCACCTGCTAAAGTTCCACAGGATGCTCATAAGGAACTCAAGGCTGACGTGTGTCGTTTCTGTAAAAAGGAAGGACACTATCAGAAAGATTGCCTGAAACGTAAAGCTTGGTTTGAAAAGAAAGGTACATTTAGTGCTTTTGTATGTTTCAAATCAAATTTAGTAGAAGTTCCTAATAATACTTGGTGGCTTGATTCTGGTGCAACTACTCATGTATCCAATATGTTGCAGGGATTCACTACGAATCCAAATAAAAATTTCTTGTTCATGGGAAATCGCATGAAGGCTAAAATTGAAGGCATAGGGACTTATCGTTTGATCTTGGAGACTAGACATCACCTTGATATATTACAAACTCTTTATGTTCCTTCAATTTCTAGGAATTTGATTTCTCTTTCAAGACTTGATGTTTCTGGATATGATTTTAAGTTTGGACATGGTTGTTTCAATTCTTATAAGAATACTATTTTTTAGGGTTCTGGTGTTCTTATTGATGGTTTTTATAGATTGAAACTCGATAATAATTAGACGTAGTTCACTAAATGAAAGTTCTGCTTATTTGTGGCATAAACGTTTGGGTCATGTATCCAAAGAAAAATAGAAAAGGTTAGTAAAGAATGAGATTCTTTCGAACCTGAATTTTATTGATCTTGATATATGTTTGGATTGCATTAAAGGAAGGCAAACCAAGCATACTAAGAAAGGTGCCACAACGAGCACTCAATTTCTTGAAATTATATACACTGATATTTGCGGACCCTTTGATGTTCCATCCTTATGTGGAGAAAAATATTTTATCACTTTTATCAATGATTTTTCACGTTATTGATTTATCTATTTGTTGAAAGAAAATCTCAAGCAGCGGACGCTCTCAAAGTGTACGTTAATGAGGTTGAAAGACAATTAGATAGGAAAGTGAAAATCATTAGGTCAGATAGAGATGGTGAATATTATGGAAAGTATAACGAATCAGAACAATGTCCAGGTCCATTTTCAAAATTCCTTGAGAATGGTGAAGTTAATGGGAGTGTTAAATGACAAAGTGTGGAAATTAATGAGGTAAGGGTAAATATTTCATTACCCATGAATGTACCTACTTCCGCACCAATCATAAATATTGTTCCTCTGGTTGAAGAACACTTTAACAATGTTGAACAACATTTGGGTGAAACACTTCAAGTAGGAACTAACTCACAAGTATCTGACCCAAATGAACCACAAACAGTGCCATTAAGAAAATCGGCCATTTCAGATGATTTTGTGATTTATTTACAAGAGTCAGATTTTGACATTGGAATTAATAAAGATTCGGTTTCATTTTCACAGGCCATAGAAAGCACTGAGTCTAATAAATGAATTGATGCTATAATGAAGAGTTAAAATCCATGGAATACAACAAAGTCTGGGATCTTGTTCAATTACCAGAAAATTCTAAAAGAATCGGGTATAGATCGGTCTTCAAGACCAAACGCGATTCTAATGGTAATATTGAATGATATAAAGCCAGACTTGTTGCCAAGGGATACACTCAAAAATGAGGCATTGATTATAAAGAAACCTTTTCACCGGTCTAAAAAAAAAGATTCATTAAGAATTGTTTTGGCCTTGGTAGCTCATTATGATTTAGAGTTGCATCAAATAGATATGAAACCTATCTTTCTTAATAGAGACCTCGAGAATGATGTTTATATGGACCAACCAGAGGGTTTCAAAATTAAAGGAAAATATCAAATGGTGTGTAAGCTAAAGAAGTCAATATATGGACTCAAACAAGCCTCATGATAATGTTATATAAAGTTTAATGATACCATATCATCTTTCGGATTTAAGGAGATTATCGTTGATCGGTGTATATACCAAAAGATCAGTGGGAGTAAGTTTATATTTTTAGTCATGTATGTTGATGACATTTTACTTGCTACTAATGATTTAGGCATAATTGCATGAGATGAATGACTTTCTCTCTATGAACTTTGAAATGAAAGATATGGGTGAGACATCCTATGTGATAGGGATATAAATATTTCGTGATAGATCACAAGGATTATTGGGACTGTCTCTAAAAGGTTATATCGAAAGAGTTCTAGAGAGATTTAACATGAACAATTAAGAATAGTTCCTATTCAAAAAAAGGGACAAATTTAATCTCATGCAATGCCCAAAGAATGATGTAGAACGAAAAGAAATGAAATCAATTCCTTCATCTTCTATTGTTGGAAGTTTGATGTATGTTCAAACTTGCACAAGATCGGATATTAGTTTTGCGGTCGGAATGCTAGGAAGATAACAAAGTAATCCTGGAATTGATCACTAAAAAGAAAACTGCAATGAAAGTTTGTGGCATGTTATGAAGCCACAATTCATGCATTATGGCTGCGGAACTTCATTTCAGGACTTGGGGTTGTCGACACCATTACCAAGCCGCTGAAAATTTATTGTGATAATGCTGCATCAGTATTCTTCCCCAAGAACGATAAGTACTCCAAATGTGCCAAACATATG
>NW_006239201.1:158824-167029 GCF_000226075.1 Solanum tuberosum | reverse complement strand
TAATGTTTATGAAATATTAATGTTATATGGTCATTGGGCCAAGTGGGAGAATGTAAGAATTATTATTAATTATTTCTTACTTATGACCCAAGTTTACTTGTAACCCAAGTAATACCATAAATAATATTTAATAAGGAATAGATCTCGTCCGTACATTGGTTACTTGATGGACGTACCAGATTAAGTCATAACCTCTATAAATTGGTCCTCCCTCCACCCATTAGGGTTACCACATATTCTCTACAATAATTCCATCGCTGACGGTTGTGGTAACATAAAGTAAGGGCAAGGAGGTAGAAACCAATTTACAATTAACGCTTCCGCTTCTCTCTGTGTTAATGTCTTCTGCATCAGGTATGTGCCTCTAACATTCTCTATGTAAGATTATCATGTTCAAGATCCTGATATTATGTATTAAAGTATTTAATCTTACAGTTTCATCATACATAATATCTATGTAAGTTATGCATGAATTTATATATTATTTTATGTCAGATAAAATATGAAATATGCATGAATATGAATATTAGGTAATACATAAATTAAATATTAAAATGAGCAAACAAACCCTTATAATAATATGAGTTAAATTATTTCTCCTTTACTAAAATATTTTTATGATGTTCAATAAAGTAAAAGTTGTTGATCATCCGTAAAATTAACCCTATCTTAATTAAACAAATGGATACTATATTGCTTAGACTAATCTCTTTATATAATGACTCTTTTTAAAGTTTTTATTTAAACAAATGTCTTCATTTAGTGATTTATCCTAGGAAATATTGACTAAGTGAGTTGCCATCTATAATGCTAAAATTCAATACATTAATTTAAACTTTGAAAGAACCATCTAATAATTTCTTCTATTCTTGTTGGCAAATATATTATATTATCCTGTTTCCATTTTTAAACAACATTTCCCATTTTTAAAAGCATTGGCATTTATGTTCACCACACTGCTATATTATATGTCATACTTTATAATTAAATATGGTATCGCATGAGGGAGGTTAGAGATCATTCTCCCTGTAAACGCCTTTTCAGTCGAGCTTGTCATACTATGTAAATCTGGTGCGGTTTACATCTCTTATGTTGTTTGCGAACTACTCCTTTTATTTCAGTTCATATGACTTACTTTTCTTTTTAGTCCGTCCCAAAAAGAATGACATATGTCTATATTAAGTAATAATTTAGCTTTAAAATTCATATTTTATCCTTAATGAACTGATTTATAGTCACACAAATATCTATCACTTTTTTTAGACCACAAATTTCAAAAATCTTTCTTTCTTTCTAAAATGTCATGTCAAGTCAAACTAACTCATATAAATGAGACAAAGGGAGTATTACACAGGAGCGGGTTTATCAGTACGCATTCAAAGAATAGCGAATGCAGATTTTCCTGACATTCCAATAAAAAATAAATTAAATCCATGAAATTGTCAACTTCCTAAGATGCCGGCCAATAAGCAACTTTGTACAACCTCTTTTTTGTAGTACAATCAAATCCAAAAGTCAAATTTGTACTGCAAAAATACTACAATCATTAAAATTTTCAGTCTAATAATTATACTTCTTTTTATACATCAACTAATTTAAACTAATTTTCATAGCACAACACCAATAATAAGAAATGATCATGACTTCCATAAAAAAGTCAACTACTCTGTTAACACTAGTCCTGTTTTTGTTCTTGCAATTTTTCACTATCAATGGTCATGGTGGTGCTGATGATGATGATGAACATGATTCAAATGGAGATGCAAATACAAATTTACGCGCGAAAGGATTGATTCTTGTTAAAATTTATTGCTTGATCATACTCTTTGTAACCACATTTGTTGGTGGTGTATCGCCTTATTTCTATCGATGGAACGAGGGGTTTCTCTTGTTAGGAACTCAATTTGCTGGTGGTGTTTTCTTAGGGACTTCTTTGATGCATTTCTTGAGTGATTCTGCTTCAACTTTTGGTGTACTTACAGAAAAAGAGTACCCTTTTGCCTTCATGTTGGCTTCTGCAGGTTAATTACTAAAGATAGATGTTATGTTACAATATATTTACCAGTCGTAGAAGATAACCTATCTTATTAAATCTCACTTTTTATAATCTTTAGGAGCTTTGATAGTTTGAAACTTTCTTTATACTACTGATGACATATATAACTTAAATTCTTATCTATTGTTATTGCATCATAACCGTATTCATGTCAAATCCTCCAAATGCAAAACTGTCACACATCTGACAACATTTTTCAAGAGTCATGAAGGACGCACATTCAAATAAAATATGTAATTTTTTTTTTAATTTATGACCTTCATTTATTTTTTGTAGGTTACCTTCTCACTATGTTTAGTGATTGCATTATTATGTTTGTGACAAGGGGTGTAAATGAATCAAGTGAGTCCAAAGTTGAAGTGGATGAAGAAGGAAGGTCAACTAATATTGATGAGGGACATGGAACAAATCCATTTCTAAAGACAACTTCACTTGGGGATACAATACTTCTCATTCTTGCATTGTGTTTCCACTCTATTTTTGAAGGCATTGCTGTTGGAGTATCAGGTAAACAAACTACTGGTAGTATATATAATCTTTTCTTTATTTATGTAGAGAGAATATCTCCGGGAGATTTTATATAGACACTAACAGTATAAAGAATTTTTACAAAATTATTTTAAGTCTAACTTGATAGTGTTAAAAAAATCTACACACTATTAACCTAGAACATCTAGGGAATGAGTTACATGGAGGATAAGAGGCTATTTTTTTTAAAAACAATTTAGAGTTTTACCTTATTTAGTTTCATTTCATATTTGCTTTTGTAAAAAACCATTTACTCATTGTGATCATCCTAATTTAATAATACCACCGAGGGATATGGTAGGATCCGATACATACCTTCCTCCATCTTTAACCAAATGTCTCGCATTCAAGCTCTGAGAAAAAAAAAATCTTTCAGTATATATAGGGAAAACTTTGTTCAACTTAGTATGCCTATATGCCTCGAATATGGATACCTAGTCGGGTCAATACATAGGTCTCAGATAATTGCCCAAAAAAAGAGAATCATCTTTAATAATGTGTTTTAGTGTTGAGTATTTTGCCCTGAGTTTCTTAGCATAAATAAGTTTTCCTTTTCCTAAAAGAAAAAAAAATTAAAACTCTTCATATTTGGCTAGTCCTTTTCTTGTAGGAAAATATTTAGGACTCTATAAATAGAGGCTCATACCTTCTAACTTACTCAACATTCACAATGTAGTCCTTGGGGCTTTGAGTGTTTTGATTAGGGGGGAGAATTTGTGGGACACAAGTAATGCATTATTATTTGTGTTAACCTCTTTTTATTCTTAGTGAATTGTTTGAGGTTACTTCTCTCGCTATTGTGTACTCTCATATTTATAGTGGATTGCTCATCTTTGAGGATGTAGGTCGATTGACCGAACCACATTAGATCTTTATGTCTTTTGGTATATTTTTCTCGTTTGTCTTCTAACTTGTGGTCTTTCGAGATTTGCTTTGTTAGCTTCCCGCATGACACACCTAATTATTTCATCCCTAACACTTAAGTGGAGCAAAATCCCCTAATTGCACTACAAAAACACTAAAATTAGCTAAGAACTTTGTCGCTTAATCCTTGCTAAATAAGATTAGCGACAGATTTTACTCTTTAGCTACAAAATTTATCCGTCGCTAATCCCACATTCCTTGAATTAAATTTCAGCTTCAAAGGGTGAGGCATGGAGAAACCTATGGACTATTTCATTACACAAAATATTTGCAGCCATTGCAATGGGAATCGCACTTCTAAGAATGATACCAAAAAGGCCATTTCTACTTACTTGTGCTTACTCTTTTGCCTTTGCAATTTCAAGTCCTATAGGTGTAGGAATAGGAATTGCAATTGATGCTACTAGTGAAGGCCGTACAGCTGATTGGACTTATGCTATTTCAATGGCAATTGCTTGTGGAGTTTTCATTTATGTGGCAATTAATCACCTTATTGCAAAAGGGTTTAAACCACAAAACAAATGTTATTTTGATACTCAATTCTTCAAGTTTGTTGCTGTCCTTCTAGGTGTTGGGGTTATTGCTGTTGTCATGATATGGGACTAAATTAAACTATGTTGTTCAGACTCTTCAAAATGTCGACAACTGTATGTTGCGTCCTTCAAAAATAGTGCTTTTTTTTTAAGCCTTGATACGGTGCGACAACATTATTGAAGAGCTCGAGCAACATGTTGAACTAAGTAAATATTCATTTTCTTGAATATACATGGGTTTTTGTTGATCTTTATTGTTTTGTTTCTTTTGAGATTGAATTATGTGTGCAATGTATTTTTTTTTTCCAGTACAATATTGGTTATTGATTTTATATAAGCAGATCTTCTTCTAATTTATTGTGCAATCATAAACCATATTCATCCTAAATTGTTAAGAAAATGAATATTTATTGAAAGAAATAATAATACACATATATATACAACCACATGTATTTTATATCAATCAGTACAAATATTTAAAATAAATTTGTTATATTAAAGCATTTATGTGTAGAATGAGTAACACAAAATCTAAATGCAAAATCATTATATATATATAAGCTTTAAACATGTAAAGTTGAACAACTACATTTAGGTAAATACAGTGTGTGATGAGATTAATGATCTATTGTGTGAGGTGACCCTTTTGTGCAGCAATAAGGAGGTGTTTGACTATGTAATATCATATTACGATATGAAATTTTAAGATGAAATCAACATATGGAGATTTCATATCATGAGATGAAATCTCATATTCTCCAAAAATCATGGTTTGAGAATTCCAAATAAGGATTTGAGATTTTTCAAATACAAAAATTGATCCACAAGTTTATATTTTGTTAAAAGAACTGCACACTTATATCTACTAACCATTTATTTCATATTAAATAAATTTTATAATCATATCATTACTTTTTAAAATTTATTATTCTCACCAACATAAAATTTATTATTACTTTAAATTTGATTAATATAAATGATAAAGTAGAAATTGATTTGGTGAATATAAATAAGAACGGAGGGAGTATTATTTTTTATTATTTTTCATAATTGAAAAAACTTCTTTTTCAGTTACATATAAAAAAGTTTAAAGCAATTTAATATGAAAAAGGACAAAATTGGTGATGTATGTTTGATAATCACTACTTTCAGTATGTTTGATTTTAGCACGAAGTTAATGCACTTAAAATGTGTAATTGCCAACAGTGACACTAATTGAAAAATATTTTTATTAACTGCCAACAACTTCGACATTATTCCACAATTTAAGATCATAAAATATACTATATAGCTACTTTATCATTACTCACACCAAATATTATTGTACTTTCTTAAACATAGAGAGTGTACTTTCTTAAACATAGATTATTATTTTTAAGTGAAAATTTCATATATAACATATATTATAGTATTATTTTCGAGCTATAGCAGTAGAGTTTCAGTTTCAAGTTATAGCATTTAAAATTTCAGGTTTTAACAAATTCACCAAAAGAGAAATGTTTTATTAATTGGAAAAAAACTGTAAAATAAATAAATAAATAAACAAAATTGTTTTTTTTAAAACGGAATTAAAAAACAATAAATTAAAAGACTGAATTTGTGGGCTGTTATTTAATTTGAAATTATTATAGATAATTAATGATTAGCACTAAATAAGGAATCCAAATAAATTAACATTATTTTTTATCCTTAATTAACTCAATTCCGTTAAAATTAAATCTAATCAGATCATTTCCTTCTTTTCATCAAAGTTTCTCTCTCTTCATTCTTCATCCAAAAAAAATAATCTCAGGAATGAATAGTTGAATATTTTTTTCATTGAAAAAATTGATTTTATTGATATGGACAATTGCGTATCAATTTTAATTAAACACGAGGAAGATGGGATCATTCGGGTAAGTATTTAGTATTGTTTATTGTTTGTTTTTAAGTTGAGTTGAAACGAAAAATTGTTTTGTTTAACTGAAAATGTTGTAAAAATGTATAATATTAGTGATTTTAAGTTTTTGTGATTGTTTTGTGTATTTTTTCTTAAATTATAAAGTGATTGTATATTTGCGAATGAATTTAATAGAATTTTTGGAAAGAAATCTGTAAGAAAAATGTGTTAAGTTATATGTAAACAAAATTATTTGGATTTTTTGACAAATTGTATGACAAGTGATTTTAGTTGGTATTAAATTCTAAATTTTACTGGATCATATTAGATGTTGTCATCGCTGAAGAAATTAGTAAGTTAGAAATTAATTATCTGGTACGATTAAAATAAGCAAGGGGGCAAGTCAAGTAAGCAAAAATGTATTTGTAATGAGTGAGTAATTGTTGTATGAAATGTGTATTAAGTGTGTTTGAATGTTGGTATGATATAAGTTGTCTTTGCGACATGTGTATGAAATGTATATTAAGAAAGTATGAATTTCGTTTGTAGTCGTGTCTGACGAAATGTATGAATTTTTTTTTTAATGTTGCATTGATGGTGAAATTTTATGTAGACATTTGTGTATAAAGTTTTTTGTTATTATATAAGTATTTGTTGTATGATTTATGTATTATAGTAGTATGAAAGTACTTGGAATGTACTATTTGAATGATATTTGTAAGAATTATTTGTTTAATTAAATATAAAAATTATTTTGTAATATTCTGTCTGTCTGAATGATATTTGTATTTCGAATTGTTTGTTTCTGATACCTTTTTTTTTAATTAATGAAACAGGACATTATGTGGATTTTCAAATGGAAGGGGTTTTATATGATTTTCTAGTCTTTATAGTGGTCTAGTAAGCGTGATAACATCGCAGCTTATGATAGATACTAATATAAATGATTTACAAATAAAATATTTAGTAGATGATCGATGCCCACCTGTTAGAATACACAATGATGTTGGTGTGCGTGTTTTCTTAGATCAAAAGAAAGTTAATTTGAATTTCTTAACTAAATATCCATTGTGCATAACATTGAAGAATATAGCAATGGATAATCCGCATTCTCTAGTTGTTGTGAATAGGAGAGTTTCTGATGTTGCTATAACATCAACGAACTTTGATTTATATTCCAACAACGCCATCCGATTAGTTGGAGTGAATTTAGATGAAGTTGTAGATGAAAGTATTGATGAAGACAATGGAGTTATCAGTGACGTTTCTAATTTATTTATAGATGAGAATCAGGTTTACAAGGATAAAGAAAAACTTATGGAGATGACGTTTCTAATTTATTGCTGTTGAAAATTCCTTGATTTCGAATCGTAATTCTGTACTGTTTATTTTAATAACAAACATGTCGTCTCGAACATTTTGTTTTTCAAGAATCATCAGATGCCTAAGTAATTGACATTGGACCTTTATATGGTGCATCTTATGGAATATACCAGAAGGAGTTTGTTCAAGAAATTGTTGAAATCTCTCTTGCCCAAGAACAGTCAAAAGATCAGCAAACACATTCATGTTGGTACATGAAGACCAGTGTGTGTGTTTCTTCCTTTCCTATAAAATACATTATGTTACATTTCATACACACTTCACACCCCATATGATTCAATTTTCATTCAGTTATAATTCTAAAAGCATACAGAACTCAATAGTCCACATTTCATACACACTTCACACTCATAAAATTCAATTTTCATTGTAGCAATACCATAGTTCAAATACCACACACAATTCATATACAGTATGTTAAGAGACATGACATAAATTATACTCACATTTCACACACACTGCATACACATATTATTCACACACTCTGCATATAAAAATTTCTTTCCAACAATAACCCTTAGTTCATATTTCACACACATTTCATACACAATGTGTATAAAGAAAATGACATACATAATATTCACATTTCACACACACTCCATACACATGATATTCACACACAGTTCATACTTTTATCATTCAAAAAATTTCAGTGGCACCTATACAATACATAGTATTTAGAAAAAAATCATACATAATTTTGACATTGCACACACACTACATACAAAAAATTCCAGGGCACCTATACACTACACAAATTTCTTTACGCAATAACCATAAGTTTACATTTCATACACATTTCAAACACAATGTTTATGAAGAAAATGATATAAATTATATTCACATTTCACACACGCTGCATACACATATTATTCACACACTCTGCATATAAAAATTTCTTT
>NW_006239201.1:155151-158687 GCF_000226075.1 Solanum tuberosum | reverse complement strand
TTTTGACATTGCACACACACTGCATACAAAAAATTCCAGGGGCACCTATACAATACATAGTAGTTAAAAAAAAATCATACATTATTTTTGACATTGCACACACACTGCATACCAATTTTTTGTACACACACTCCATATACATGTTATTCACAAACACTTCATACTCTTATTATTCAAAAAATACCATGAGTACCTATATACTACAGAGTATTTAATTTATATCATACAATTTGATAACAATGTTAATAGTTAATATGCATATCAATGTTGTATCATTAATAATAAATTTCAGAAAAATAAAAACTTTGAAAACAACAACAATAATAATGTGATATAACAAAAAATAACTATTTTCAGTAATGTGAACAATAAATTAAATAAATGACTTACCTTAACCACCTTTTTGGGGTTTTGGTAATTCATGTTCATCCTTTTTTGTTTTCTCTTGAAGAAGGTTTTTGATTGTTTCAAGACGTTCAACATTTGTTGATTTTTTGTTTCTTCTTTTTCTTTGAGCAACAAAATCCAAATCTGAGTCTGAATCAGACTCTGGAGGGGTTTCAACATGTTTTTTCCCCTTCCTCTTGTTTCCCTTTCGATTTGTCGGAGTCGAACTTTGGTTTGCTTCATTAATTTTGTCTTTTCGATTCTTCGAATGAGATGGACCAACATTGGCAGGAATTTCAACAGATTTCGGAGGGGGAGTTTCAGACAGTATGTTAAAAGGATGGAGCATGAGCATCATCGATTAAGGTTTCATCAAATCTGAGGCTCTTTCTTGGAGTTTTCATTGATTTCTTAGACATGATTAATCGGTTTGATTTTGGAGTGTGGTGGGTTTTGGCGGTTTGATTTTGGAGAAGATGAGAAACAATGGAAATAGAATGATAGTGGATAGTAGGTTGAGACGTGTGTGAGTGAAGAAACGTGTGTGGGTGGGGGTGGGGTGTACGATTGGTGAGGGTAACAGTAAACAAGGAAAAGATATTGAGTAAATCCCTAAATTTGGGTAACTGACTATTTTTTTTAAAAAGGAAGTAAAAATAAATTAATTACCTATTATTAATTAATATTAAAAACCTATAAATATATTAATGATTTATTAAATAAACATAATTTAAATTTAAAATAAAAATAATTTTAACTGATATGTCATAACCAGTAAATATTCTGTTATAATCAAGAAATTTTTAAAAGTAAGTTTAAAACTCGTAATATTTACTCTTAAATGTGTATATGGGGTGATTTTTCCTTATTTTAAAGAGTTTGGGAACTGATGTCCAAGTCCAAAATAGAAGGCGGTGCCTTGATACTCTTACTCGTACTCCGCCATTCATTCTGAGACAGAGGAAGTAAGTTTTTTCTTATAATTGAACCAAATATATGTAAGACATTCACTTCACTTCAGAAGGCAGAAGAAGATAGATTAAGATAACCTTCTCAACAAAATAATCATAGTTAGAGTAGGAAGAGTTAGATGAAACAAACTTTTACTACTTTTTATAATGCTACAAAACTTTTTTCTTAACTTAAGTGGAGAACAAATAGTTTTGTAATATTTTATTATGCGATTTTATAATTTTTTGTTTATTTAGTAAGATTGAATAAATAATTAAGGCTATTTTAATAGTTTTACAACTTATGAGATTCTTATGTTTATGAGAAAATATACAACACAAAAACTCCAAATTGCATGTCCAAACAAAACTTCAACTTCGTCTCATAATTTCATATTATGATTTCATATCACAATTTCATATCGCATGACCAAACAGACCCTAAGAATCAATGATCTTTGATGTTTTTTCGATTTCGAATAGTAAAATTGTTATTGTAATTTCTTTATCCATAAATTTTACCACTAATAAAATTTTATCTGAATTATTGAACGAAAGAATTACTATATCAATTATTTAATTCGAAATAAAAAAAAAAGCATTGAATGCTGTTCATTCAACTTATTTATCTGCCACAAAAATGTACAAATTTTATAACAGATAGAACAACGAGCAAACTACATAAACCCCACTAATTTAGGTCATAATTACTAAGATTTTCGATAATTTTAAATATTACTTCCTCTACCATATTCCGTGCTTAGGATACATGAGTCTGAATCCGCAAGATACATGTATATGGTTATTGTATCCGATACATTTATAACGAGATACATGAAAAACGCATGATAATAATTGATTGTAACTAAAATGCTTAATCAGTGGTTAATTGACTGTAACTTAAATGCTTAATCAGTGGATCAATTCAAGACATTTAACAGTTTTTGAGATTCCGCAACAAAAATTAAAATATTTTCATATCCCAACTAAATATAGAATTCTTCTTTTCCAATAATTCGAGTTTTAGCTCTGTTTTTTTGTATTTAATTTTCAGAATTTTGAAAATCTGAGGCAAAAGAGGATCCTACAAAATTCAAAAATTATGAATCTCAATCAAAGATATAATTTTTCTTCTCTAGTAATTTGAGTTTTAGCTCTATTTTTTTGTATCTGATTTTCGAGTTTTTAAGTATCTGAATTTTGGAGCTCTAATTTTAGATACATACCAATATATAATGCAAAGTTTCTTATAAAAATCATATATTTCAAAACTGAGATACCAATAAATAATACACTAAATTTGTAAAAATCGTATCTAAAAAACATACATTTCTTTTAAGAAATCAGATACACATTGTTTTATTTAAAAATAATAATTAGACTGCGCCACTTAATTTTTTAAAGAAAAATCAAGAAAACTATTTTTTCAAAAGATTAAAACAGTAAATCTAATCAAAATATTTAAAGGGGGTTTGGAGTTCATATTAACATTTCGAGAAGGATTTGAAAGCACCTGAAATGTCCACTAACATGCGATTATCCAGTAATTAACTATTTGGCTAAATGTTGTAAGAAAATAAGCAACTTAACTAAAATTGAGAAAACTAATTATCTTAAAACTTAAAAATGAACAACTTAGAACTTGAATTATCTTTTTTAGGGAGAGGGAGATAGTAAAAAGGATTTACTTATATAAAATATTTTACAAAATAACTTAAGTAGTAAAATAAGTGTGATTATTTAGTCTCTAGAAAATCTAGAAACGACTATCATTTTGGGAAAATCGAATTAGGACAACCTTAAAATCGACAAGCAAATAAACAATTAAACAAATACGAAATAGACAAAACAAATACGAAATAGATAAAATAAAGAAAAAGAGAGTTTTGGACCCAAGTCTGGTTATATGTCCACCTGGGCCAGTACTTGGGCCTAATTCTATTTTTTGGGCCTTTGGCCCACTTCCTCTGTCCTAGACTAACAAGATAATAATAAGGGCAAATTACAGAAATCACATACTTTTAAGGCAAAATTACAATTTATCCCTTAAAAGTTTATAATTACAGAAATTCCTCATTTGCGCGCATCCGATTAGTGTATCAGTGTTTATATTATTGTATCTCGCGCATGTATCAACACTTATATAGCTCTGATACATTAATCTGATGCGCGAGATACAATAATATAAGTGCTGATACA
>NW_006239201.1:152067-155045 GCF_000226075.1 Solanum tuberosum | reverse complement strand
AATAATATAAGCGCTGATACATTAATCTGATGCACGAGATACAATAATATAAGCGCTCATACACTAATCTGATGCGCGAAAATGAGGGATTTTGGAGATTTGTAAAACTTATAGGTAATAATGGTAATAAGTAAACTTAAATGTGAGATTTCTATAGTTTTTCTTTTTATAATTCAAGTGAAAGGGGGCTTAGGCCCAATAACAAAATACAAAACTGAATTTGGGGAAGGCCACTAGGCCCATTTTTCGTATACACTAGATGTATACTAGTGTACGCAACCTTGTATATCTGTTCCGAACACATGTACGTCATTTCTGATTCATTTTTGAACATCGAAGGGCTGACTCGATACTCGAAAATGCAATGAGGCAATGGAAAGAGTCGAAATAGACTCGGCGAAGCATCACATGTAGAGAAAGTAGAAAAAATAAATATATAAATTAATATACTCCCTCAAATGCCTTCTATAAATAATAAATAATAAAGCAAAGCTACAGAAAATATAACCCAATGCATATGCTAGACAGAATAAAAGAAAAACTTAAAAGAGATCATCTTCCAATTTTCTCCCAAAAAGGACAAAGTATGCACATTCTAGAAATGTGGAAATAATGACTATAATAACAAACAACATACAGGAAACATATACAAATAAAACTTTGACGCCTACTGCCTAGCATGCTTAGACTTTAACTAAAATTATTTGAATATTTAAATTGATATGACATCCTAAGGAACAATAGCTTTGATAAGGAAAATGAATTTAAAGCTGGAAATCTAAAACAGTGACACTATACATGGTTGAATAAATTTCAAGAACTCAATCAATAACCAATTAATCTACCAAGATTAAACTGAAGGTAATCACCAACTAAAACAAGCATATTTCAACTAAAATCTGAACGAAAACAAAGACATGAATCCGATTCAAATATGACATACATAATGATAGGATAATCACAAGATTGAAAAATGGAGAAATCAAGTTGTCATATTCAACAAACAATAGGCAAAATAACATACAACTTTCATACTAATTAGCTTGGAAATCTTGCCCTTATTTTATGAAGAAAACAACACTAAACAATAACAGTAGCAAAAATGAAAAAAATCTTTTAGGCTTGAAGACCAAGAGCATCGACACTCCCCAAAACAAGCACACGAATAACAAGGCAAACTCAAACCAAGAAGCCAAGAAAACACATTAGATACGAAATGACAATAACTTGAATCAACCTTAAGATCGAATCATTCAAGAGCACGATGCTAAGCACATTAAAACTACCTATTTCAGCTACAAATAATAGTGGCAAGACAACACAATAATCTGGCGCATCAAAACAGAAAAAGACGAAGACAATAATATGGAGGAAACATGACAGCGAGCTGAGACGAGAACGGGCAAGGCGACAACGACCTCTTCCACACGAGCTCCGACTCGAGCAGCAACCAAGAAATCCAAATGAAACCAAACGAAGAAAACTTCCCAAAAATTTAAGACTATAGAATTTGTCCAAGGATTTCTTTGAAAATGTACTATGCCCTTTCTCAATTTTCTTTCCCCACTTTTTCAAATTTCTCCTCCCGAACCCAACAATGAAGAAGAAGAGAGTTATATCGGGGATTTTCTAGGGTTCGGAATGGGGGGAAAAGGATGAAAATCGGACTCAAGGGCCCAATTCCAAAAGTCAAACTCAAAATCTCTTTCAGCACCTTTTTCTCCCACAAATTCAACCCATTTCGAAAGAAGAAATGTGTGTTACTGCCATGAGAGGGACGTGAAGAAGACGACAAGGAAGGGCATAGTATTGTTGTACTCGTAGATGCCGTGACGATTTTCGTGAGTCGCCGCTTGAATTATTGTTGTCGTTTTCTGCTGCTAATGTTAGCGTTTCTGATGTTGTCATCGCAATAAGCCCGTGTTGTTAACGTGAAAAAGGAGAAGAAATCGCTGGATTTAATTAGGATTGGGAATTGGGCTGGGTATGGGGTTGAAAAGTGGGCTACTGGTCGGTTGGGTATTGGTGTTGGGCTGCTGGTTTGAGTTGAAAAAAATAGAAGAGTAATACTGGTTAGGCATATGTATTGTATTGTTACTGTGGAAAGGAATGTGATAAGTTATTTGTTGAATTCGAAAATTTCGAATGGGTCATTTAAGTTAAAAAGTGGGCCTAGCCTGGTTTTCTCAAAATTGAATCAAGGACAAGGGAAGAACGGCTAGCATTGCAATAGCCATGTAAGTTTCAAACTTAGGCAATTTAAATTTAAGACTTAGCCAACTTGATCAAATTTACTAAGTTTGGCTAATAATTAAATAACACTAATTAATATAATTAATTTATGAGCTTCTTGATCTTAACGAAATAAAATAGTCAATTTAATTATAAACTAAACTAATTTGATAAAGTACTTACTAAAATTAAAATCTTTTTTGGTACGATTTTCGAATATTTAAGAAACACTAATTACACATATAATTATAAAATAACCTCGAGAAATATTTGAAATTTATAGAACTGATTATTCTGAATCGTTTGAAAATTGAGAAGCTCGTGGATTAATTCCTATCGGGGTGGGTCAAAATTGGATGTCAACACACATTATGAATCAAAAAACACACTCAGATACATACATTCTGTTTCACTAAGAAATATAACAAAATATGAATATATAAATTCTATTCAGTAAGATACATGACAATCATATACAAAACATAGATACATCAAAATTAAACATCCAATACATCTCAAAAATCATATACAAAAGCTCATCTACAAGGTCTATTGCTTAACTTATAGATGAATAATATACAGATACCTCACAATCACATTTTAACACTCTACAATTAAACAAAAAAAAAATTGAATAATTAAAGTATTTGCAGTTTTGTTTGAAATACTGGTGGTACTACATCCTCCAAATTTGGTGTATTTCATATATTGTTTTTACAGATTTGGTGGTGGAGGACGTGGGGAGG
>NW_006239201.1:145987-152023 GCF_000226075.1 Solanum tuberosum | reverse complement strand
AGAACATATGTGGCAGAGGTGAGAGAAAATTTTTTGAATTGATAATTTATCATTAATTAAGGACTTTAAGTTTTAAGATAATTATTCAATATCAGGATTTGTGTATCTGATTAAATATTTTAAAATATATGATATAAATATTAAAATTGGTATTATGTGTAATTTTTTTAAACTTGAGATAAATTAAGTATATATGATAGTAAAATATGTTTAGTTAGGTAGTTTTTCCCAATAATATTTAGAATGAGTTGTCACTTAATATTGGAAAAATTAGCGAACTAGTCACAATTACTAACATAATTAGTAAAAACATCTACACTTTAAAATAATTATTTAAAATGTCAATATTTTAGAAAATAATATGTATCCAAATATTATTATTTTTCTTTCCTTTCATTTCTCAAAACAGTCCAACATTGGACCAACTTCTACACCACTAACCGGTAAAAAAGAAAACAAAATACATCAACTATCCATTACACCTCCTTCCTAGGTTTTAACCCCAGTAAATTTTTTCTCATCTTTCACTTTTTCACATTTTTTCTCTTTCATCAAGTTTTCACTATTGTTCTCTCGCTCATTATTCAAGAAGAACTAATTATATTCAAGTTCTCCCAATTTCTTCAAATCTTACAATTGATAAAGGTAATTTCGAAATTATCAATTATTTAGTGAGATTTCTTGAGATTTTGTTTTCCAAATCACAAATTATGTTACATTTCATATTTTATGTATTACGAATTTTTCGTCATTTTTTCGATTTTTATGTGAGTTTGTTTACATATTCATCAAATATTTATGTATTTCGGATATTTAGTATTTTAAACAATATTTTTCGATTTTTTTATGATTTTATTTTTAAATTTCAGATTTAGTAGAATCTACATTGATGATCCTCCTTCTCCGTAGACGACTTTCAATTCTCCATTGATGATCTTCCTTCTCCGTAGAAGACAAGACGATTGATCAAAGTTTTTACCGAAAAAAAGGAGATCGAATTCAAAGTGTTTTGGATACAACAAATCAAAATTTTATCCAGAATACATTTTGACTTTGATACAACAATTAAAAGATCAAAATTTGTATGCTTATATGTTTCGAATTTGTATGCCTTTTTATACAGAATTTGTATCTCTTATCTGTTTCGAATACATGTAATGCACCTAAATACAATTTAGATTATGTGATACAAATTGTATATTCAAGCTAATACAATTTTTAATACAATTAAGTTCAAAATACATTTTTTACTTTGTAGTCTGTTTGGGATACAAACAGCGAATAATTGAATAGTTTTGATTTTTTATGTTGGATGCTTGGAATACAGAATAATTTGGAATCATATTTAGTTGATGTTCTATAAATTAGATATTAGATATAATATATTTTTAAAATACATAATAGATAAGAAATACATTTTTTTGTCATGGAATACAATTTTTTTTTGAAATACAAATTTTGATAGTTACTATGATTGTAAATTTGTATTATATTTAGATGACCAGAATACAATTTTTTTTGGAATTTACAAACCAATGTTGTATCCTCTTTCTGAATGAACACAAATTACATAAGTATATGTATATAAATACACATATCATTATACAAACACAAACATGAAAATCATAATTGTTGACACCCAATTTTGACCCTCCGCAATAGAAATTAATTTTCGAACTTCTTAATTTCAAACGATTTGAAATAATTAGTTTTATGAAAATTTGAAATGTTTTAGAGGCTTTGATGGTTTTAGTCATTTCTACAACGTTTTAGATAGTAAACATGTTTTTACCTAATTAGTGTGTTTTATGAAATCAACTTCAAAGTAGTGGAGTGTTTTATTAATTCACTTTAGTTGAAGTTATAGTTATAGTTTTCAAGTTTTTAAAAAATAGCCTTGCAAATTTTATAATTTTTTTTGAATAATAAATTTGTTGTATACGCTTATTTATTACTAGTTTGTTTCTTTTCTTTTTATATAAATATTTAATAATCATCTCCAAAGATTTCACATTTTCAAGTTAAATATTTTATTAATTTAGTTTGGTCTACGTTATAGTTGAAATGTCGAGTTAATTAATTTGCACCTAATTTAATTATGTTTTGGTTAATTAATTAATGTCGTTAAAATTGAGAAGTTTGTTAACTAATTAGATAATTCATCTTATCTAAATTTTAGTTGAATTCACAAATTTAAATCGATTTGGCTAAGCTTCGATTGGCCATTCGCGATTTGAATTGGTTTATTCATTTGGCTACCTTACTTTAAACCCACCAAAATTTTGGGCCTTTTTCCATTTTTTTTAGCTGACCCAACAGCCCTTATTTTCAACAACCCAGGCCCATTTTCTTTCCCAACCAATGTAACTTGAACAGCCCACCAAATTCCCCTTTGACCCGGCCCATTCCCCTTCTCAAAGAAACCCAAATACCATCTCTTTTCCACTGATCAGCAGTGCAAAGACCTGACCCAGACCCCTGTTTGTTCGTCTATTTCACGACGTCAATCTAGCAGCATGTGCAACAGCGCGTGAACGACCCCGAACGCACCTTATCTTCTTCACGCAAGGGCGAGTTCACGGAAAGCAGCTCCAACGTTCGATTCAAGCACGACGTCTAATTTGTTTTCGTTGTCTTCTCCTTTTTTGCTTTGCCAGTGAGGTCGTACAGCAGAGGGAGTCGGCTCGCTCAGTCCTGGCAGTCACATTCGTCGTCCTTGACTCGCGTGGATGGGCGCCACGTCGCATCCAAGGACAACGAAATTGATCCGGAGCATCGATTCGTCCTTTCCTCTTCCGGAATGGGCGAAATTTCAGAAAAAAGGTGTCTGCCCCCGAAATGGTGAAAGATTTGGGAGAGTTTGAATTTCGAATTTGGGCCCTCCTTTCTGCCTTTTTTTTTGTCCATTTCCCCCGATTTTCAAAACCCTTTTTCCCTTCTATATAGGTTGGTTCTTTATTCACTGGAAAGAGAGAGAAGGTTAGGGGGGGAAAAGTTAGAGGAATTTGAATCGATTTAAGGGAAAGATACATAGAAGTACATTGGTTTGGAGGCAAAAAACAGAGTAAAAAATCAGTAAATTTTAGAGGGTATTTAGATTCCAGTTTTTTTTTAATTTAAACACAACATTCTTGCTGCTTACTGGAATTCTTTAAATCTCAAGTTGGTGGTGGAAAGCTTTCGCTCGTCTTGTCCCGGAACGCTGCACTCCAAAAGGTAATAGTTATTTATGTTCGTGTCTTTGGTTTCATGATGTGTTGGTCGTTTGATTTTTCCGTATGAGGCATTCAAATGTTGAAATTTTAGATTGTTTCGACTTATTTTTTTTTACTTTAAATCAGTGATGTAATTAGTCTATTTTGAATGTTACTGCCTGTTTGAGTGACTTGGGATATGTTGGTTTGCTTATCAAGATGCAGTAGCCATTTTCCCCTTTTCTTAAAGCTATGCACTGCCAGCCCTTTTGCAAATGCCCCCTCTACTTTGTTATTCTTATTTGGTGTCATTGCGGCTGATGGTAGTGAGGTCCGTGTAATCTCTCCGCTGGTATAAAAAATTGATGGATTCTCATGTCTTGAGTAGAACTTTTTCTTTTTAGTTTAGCATTTCAAATGAATTATTCTTGAATTAATCAATATTTTTTTTCTTTTTGTGTAAAGTAGAAGGACTAGAGATATTTCCTTTACTTATGAACAATTCCTTTTAGCTTGAATTATATACTGTGATGGTACTTCCTTGTGATTGATTTTGCTTACATTTATTAAAAGAAAAATATTATGCCTAATCCTTTTGTCATCTATCTTTGTCACTGTAGTGTTGCTCTTACATTGTGCTTGAAAAATTTCTTTGAATGCATGGTGTAGTTGGGACCTAATTCTTCTATGATCGTTGTTTATTTTAAATGAATGCATGTCCCATAAAATACTTCTTAATGGGTAAACATTATCCGACATTCCACTGGTCCGTGAATTACCTTGGTTTCATTTGTTCAAGTTACTCGAGAATTATAATTTAAAGTAGCTTTATTCATAGCCATTTATTAATCTTTTTCTCTTTCTTTCTTTCGTTTGATGCATGTAAATTACACTCAAGTTCACCATGAACTCCTCCCCATTTCATATTTCGGATGGGCCATAGAGGTCTAAAATCTATCGAGTCAACCGGGTCAATGAATTCGAAGAACAGGTCCTTCACAAATTGACGAACATGGATTAGAGTTGATGCGGATTTCTATACACTCGGTGTATACGAAAAATGGGAAAAGGGGGTTCAAAAGACCCATTCCTTATTTTATAAGTTGTATTTTGTTATTTTGGGCCTAAGCCCTTGTTATTTTACTTATTATTGCCTTGTTAGAATTTAGGACAGGTGGCAAGAATTGGGCCTTTGGCCCAAAACGAAATAGGCCCAAATACTGATCCAGGCGAATAGAAACCAAATTTGGGCCCAACTCTCTTTCCCCCTCTACTTTACTGTGTTCATTTTACTTGTTAGTATTTGTCGTTAATCTTAAGGTTAAAAAAAATTTGAATCCCCATAAGACGCCCGTTGTGTTTTATCAATTTAGCTAAACTTGGTCATCCTTATTTAGACTTAAAGAATAATTTTCGCAAAAGGTATTTCACTTAATTAGTATTTCTATTTTCCCCTTTTCCCCCTTAATATAGCTCTAACTATAATTTTGCAATTCAAGTTAAGTTAAATTATTTTAGCCAAATAATTAATTGCCGGATAACCGCGTATTAGCGGGCATTTCAGGTGCTTTCAAACCCTTTCCAAAATGCTAATATGAACCCCCGAACCCTCGAACCCCCCTTAAGTATTTTCAATTGATTCCCTGTTTTAATCTATTGAAAAACAGTTTTCTTGATTTTTCTTAAAAATTAAGTGGCGACTCTTAAACCAGTCCAAATAATGTTTTTTAAATAAAACAATAATGAATACAAATACACATATCATACATATTGGAATGAATACAATTTAAGAAAGGATACAAGATTCTAAAAAAAATACAATTACATTGTGAAAAAAATAAATGGATACAAATATGATTCTTAAAGAACTACAGATCAATTTGTAACAATTTGTAATAAAGAAATACAAATGCCATCATACAAACCCAAACATGAACCCTAGAATATGTAACAAGAACCCTAGAATATATCGCTCCAAGAAGAAGTGTGTAAACGTGTTGGCGGACAGGCAAAATTGTGGATTATTTGGGAAGAAATGAGATTTGTTGTAGAGGGAAGTGTGTTAACACTTTATTTCACAAGAGACATTGTGTCTATGGAATGTGTGGCTATGCAAATTAATTAAAGGACGATTAAATTGTGGGAAAAATTCTAAAGGATGATGAATTTTGATTTAAACAAGGCAGGCTAGTTTTCAAAAAAAGTTTTTGGAATTTTTAAGAACAGAGGAGAAAAACACTTGAAAGAAAAATGGATAAAGGCGCACTTTGAATACGTAATTGATGTTAAATTTAATTTTCCCCCCTTTTTGAAATATCATGTCCCATGATTTTCTCAATTCTGTTGTTAAATATTTGTATTCTTTCAAATTAAACAAAATAAAAAAAATACATAACTCAACCTTAACAAACTAAAATATTGACATTTTAAATAAATAGTGAAATTATGGCTAAGGAGTCCCATAGAACCTAACTCACTAAGTGGATCCACTAGTCTATGCTAAAAAACACTAAGGAATCATCTAAAAAGTATGACCCTTTTCTACCCATGATGCCTACATGGTTTATGGAAACTTGAGTTAATATGAACTCGCATCCCCATATCGGTGCTCAATACTACTCCCAAAATATACTTAGCTCATGTGTTTGTAAAAACAAAACTCTTTCTTTGGTTTGAGATAATTACTCAAAATTTAGCTTAAAAGCTCTCTTAGAATCGATGTTCCCTTTCTTGCTCAAAACTCTTTTGGAAATCTCAGTTTCCTCTCATCTTAAATGTGAAAACATTTACTCTTGGGAATACTTAGTTCCCATATATCATTTTAAAGAAAATGAACTTTACT
>NW_006239201.1:129850-141960 GCF_000226075.1 Solanum tuberosum | reverse complement strand
TATATATATTATTTTTTTATTTTATTTTTATTTTTAGGTTTGGGGAAAGCATCTATCTGTCTACAATGTTTGAATCAATGAGAATTACAAGAGGTATACCAAATAATATTCAAATTTTTGAGGAATTTCCCTTGTTTGATTTATGTATTACCCAAGGGTTGCTCGAAAATGTAGGCTCTGCGGCTAAAATGACGTAAGAGAGCAGTCCAAAAAAAAGGAGAGTTATGAGTTTTGAAAATTCTGATGAACAAGTTCAAAGTGATAAAGTATTACTTTTGGACCGTCAAAGCGATGAAGAGGTATTAAATTATGTTTCACAATATTATTTGAATGTTATGTAGTTGTAGTTAATTTTGTGTTTATTTTTTATTGTACAAGTTGAATGTACATAAATAATATTTGTATTTTTGGGTATTTTGTTCTGTTTTTCTAACACACAATTGTATTCATAATGTGTATCATGTTGCCCACTAACACAGATTTGTATATATTTTTAGAAATTGAGTTTAGTTTTTATTGTTATAGTCACCCAAAGAGTTCTTTTTTCAAATATGAATTTTGTAAATTTTACTAATATGAAACTTGTAAATTAGATACATTATGTATGTGTGGTTGGTGATGACAAATATGAATTCTACTAGCTCAAATATTTGCCCCGAATAAGTTGTATACATATATTACGTAATTGTATAATATATTGTATTCTATCAGCTTCTTTTTGTATCCCAATTTATTTGTATCCATTATGTCTTATGTTTATATATCGTTTAGTACATTATATTCTTTATTTTTGTATATTAGTATGATTTTAGTATGTATTTTTTTTCTTTATTAATTTGTGATCTGATTCATATTCATAAGTCAGAATGTGTTTGTATAGAAGTAATTATGTATCAAGTTTCAGATTGTATTCTAGTTTTGTGTATTTGTAGTTTCTCTTATTGTATTTTTTTTAGAAATACATTTATATATTAGTAATTATACATATATGTATTCATTTACTTAACATGTCCAGGCAAATGATTTTTATGTTAAAAATCCACCTACAAAAGTTTCACATTCTCAATGCGTCTTTAACAACGACATTAAAGATAACTTTATTAAATATTTGCATGAGCATGTATATAAGGTGTTTCGTGAGAGCACTTGTTGTGGTCACTACATGCAAATGCATAGATGTTGTGCACATGAAAAAATACATAGGTGTTGTATGACTTTAGAGCTCAATTGCAGTTCTAAAAAAGCATTTATCATACGTGCCAATGGATCTATTCTTCGTTTCACGCTAAGAGAATTCACTTTGATTAGTGGATAAAATTGTGTTAGTGATGAAAAAGATTTCATATTCGACACTCAAGAACCAAAAGAAGAATTTACTATTGTTTACTCTTAAATGCTAATGTAGATTCTACTAAATATATATTCATTAGTTTCTTGTATCTCTGTTTCACTTCAACCGTCTACTAGTTGAGTAACCTCGGAATATGGTCATCAACCTTTTGAGCAACTTGGATATCGATACTTGAACTGCACTCGTATAACCATACTTGAATGACAATTGGCATGCCCCCAATTTTGTAAAACTTTTTTGAGCTATCCAACTTCTTGCTCAAACTCTTCATCAACAAGTGAAATGCTTTCTTACTCATGGAAAATGATTGTACCTACCGCTTTCAACCAGATCAAAATGTAGTCTGGGAACTTTTTTGCTTCTTTTTTCACCAGAGAAAATAACTGTTTGGATGAAAATTAAGATGGCAAACTTCAAGCCATCCTGATCGTTATCACCCCACACTTTACCCTGAAATCTCTCCGTTAGATCTATTTTGCGGATCAATTTAACACCCCAAAAATACTGACTCATCAACCTATTTGGTTCTTGAGTGTCGAATTTGAAATCTTTTTCATCACTAACACAATTTAATCCACTAATCAAAGTGAATTCTCTTAGCGTGAAACGAAGAATAGATCCGTTGACACGTATGATAAATGCTTATTTAGAATTGCAATTGAGTTCTAAAGTCATACAACACCTATGTATTTGTCCATGTGCACAACATCTATATATGCATTTGCATGTAGTGACCAAAACAAGTGCTCTCACGAAACACCTTACATACATGCTCATGTAAATATTTAATCAAGTTAGCTTTAATGTCATTATTAAAGACACACTGAAAATGTGGAGCTTTTGTAGGTGGATTTTTAACATAAAAATCATTTGCCTGCACATGTTCAAGAAATGAATACATATATGTATAATTACTGATATATAAATGTATTTCTAAAAAAAAAATACAATAAGAGAAACTACAAATACGCAAAAATAGAATATAATTTGAAAACTTGATACATAATTACTTCTATACAAACACATTCTGATGTATGAATATGAATCAGATCACAAATTAATACAAAAAAAAAAAGAATACATATTGAAATCATACTAATGTACAAAAATAAAGAATATAATGTACTTTAAGAATATATAAACATAAGACATAATGGATACAAATAAATTGGGATACAGAAAGAAGCTGATAGATTACAATATATTATATAACTACGTAATATATGTGTACAACTTATTCGGGGCAAATATTTGAGCTAGTAGAATACAATATTTGTCATCACCACCACACGTACATAATGTATCTAATTTACAAGTTTCATATTTATAAAATTTACAAAATTCATATTTGAAAAAAGAACTCTTTGGGTGACTATAACAATAAAAACTAAACTCAATTTCTAATTCTAAAAATATATACAAATTTGTGTTAGTGGCAACATGATACACATTATGAATACAATTGTGTGTTAGATAGAAAAACATAAATAAATATCAAAAAATACAAATATTGTTTATGTACATTCAACTTTGTACAATAAAAAAAAAACATGCAAACACAAAATTAACTACAACTACATAACATTGAAAATATTTTCAAATAATATTGTGAAAACACAATTTAATACCTCTTCATCGCTTTGACGGTCCAAAAGTAGTACTTCATCACCTTGAACTTGAACTTGTTCATCAGAATTTTCAGAACTCATAACTCTCCTTTTTTTTGGACTGTTCTATTGCGCCATTTTAGCCGCAGAGCCTACATTTTTGAACAACCCTCGGGTAATACATAAATCAAACGAGGAAAATTCCTCAAAATTTTGAATATTATTTGGTATACATCTTGTAATTTTCATTGATTAAGACGTTGTAGACAGACAAATGTTTTCCCCAAACCTAAAAATCAATCAAAATATATATGTATATGATAATGTAGATTCTACTAAATCTAAAAAATATTATTTAAAATACTAAAAATTCGAAATACATAAATATTTGATGAATATGTAAACAAACTCACATAAAAATTGAAAAAATGACGAAAAATTTGTAATACATAAAATCCAAAATTCAACATAATTTGTGATTTTGAAAAATAAATCTCACTAAATAATTGGTGACTTCGAAATTACCTTTATCAATTGAGAAATTTCTTGAATTAATTGAGAGATCTGAAGAAATTGGGAGAAACTTGAATAATTAGTTCTTCTTGAACAACGAGGGAGAGAACAATGGTGAAAACTTGATGAAAGAGAAAAAATGTGAAAGATGGGGAAAAAATTTACTGGGGTTAAAACCTAGGAAGAAGGGTAATGGGTAGTGGATGTATTTTTTTTTCTTTTTTACCAGTTAGTGGTATAGAATTTGGTTCAATGTTGGACTGTTTTGAGAAATAAAAGGAAAGAAAAATAACAATATTTGGATACCATTTATTTTCTAAAATATTGACATTTTAAATAATTATTTTAAAGTGTAGATGTTTTTACTAATTATGTTAGTAATCGTGAATAGTTTGCTAATTTTCCCCTTAATATTTACACTTGGTCTTTTGCCCAATCATTGAATTATCAAGTCATTGGGCCTGATTTCCATTCCCTGCTACTGCGGCCTTTTCGTTTTGGACCTAGCCCATTTTTGTTGTACAACCTTGTATACACAGACTATATACTAGTGTATACTGGGCATATACTAATTATATAGAACCCATTTTTGACTTCCAAAACTTGTATATTAGCTTTCTTTTCTCTGTATCAGCTTTCGAAACTTGTATATTGTCTAACTTGAATAAAGAGTTAAAATGGACTCACATTCAGATAAGATTATGTAAAGAAAAAGGGATAAGGATTAACACATGAGACAAGGAATGAAGGACTAAACTAAACATCCTTAAAGAGAATCAATTTAGCATCTTAAAAATGTAATTAAAATTATTCATCATTATATTTAAAGTAAACAAAACATTAATCTAAGTAAATGGCTAAAATCAGCCTGATATACTTATTTGAACATGAGCAGTTTATGGATGAACATAATAGACAAAATATAAATGGATTCAAATACTCAAATATTTAACTCAACATTTGGTTAAATCTCACTATTTTAGGTTCTATTTACTAAGATTTCCGATACTTTCAAATATTACTTCTTCAAATATTTCATGCTTAGGATACATGAGTCTGAATCTATGAGATACATCTACCTACCGAATTTTTAAAATGAGATACATATTTTATTTGTTTAAATTAATTGGTTGTAACTGATTTCCTTAATTATAGGAGTAATTGGGGATTTTCAAAATATATAGATAATTAATTATGAAAATTTAAATTAACTAAATCCCTTAATGTAAGGCGGAAATCAAGAAGTGTATTTATGTTTAATTAATTTTATTTATTATTTTTTGAAATAATATATTCATTAATATTAATAGTAAAACACAAAAAACATGTATATCTTGGTCATGTAATTTGATTAATTTTATTTTATTACTCTTAAAATAATAAATTCATTAATTTGATGCATCTATTAACAATATATAATGTATCCAATAAACTAAATACTTAGATACATGAGTATCATACAAGCACGTTCATATGTATCATAGAAGTATCTAGTATTAACTTCATGTATTTGTTATATGTATCTAGTGTTAATTTCATATATCTATTTATATGATCTAATATTTTTTCGTGTATCTTTTATATATATAATCTGATGTATCAAGTATCAATTTCATACCTTATATCCAAAAATATGTATCCCGAATAAGTACGAAAATAGTCAGATACATTGTAATAACATAACAAATATATATATAAAGACAGTTGAAACGACAAGAAGAGTGCTTAGTGAGGAGACAACACCGGAGGGAGGAAATTCTTGCGAATAAGGAACCACGTTGACTCCAAAAGGAAGCTCCCAAGAGGGAAAGAGAATAAAAGAACACATATGACAACACTCGGATACATGACAAAACAAATTGTGTCAAATACATGCGTAAATCTCTAATATATTTATTATATACATACACACTTAATAAGATACACTGATAGCACCTAGATCCGATGAGAGAAGTGACGCGAAGTTTCTTGGTTGAGTATGTAAACTACACCATCGTCAATATCAAATTTGATAAATCTATTGGGCTTGCAATCTCAGCCTACAACGATACTCATTGTCTCTGCGCGAGATGAGTCTCCCCTTGCAAGAAAAAATGATGGGTATGTGGGGGATTGGTTTGAGAGTGAAAATATCAAAGGCTAAGAGTTTGTCGTGTGTGTTGACAAGCTGTAGGACATCCATTTTAATAGAGTGTTTGTTCTCACTGACTAGTGATCAAGGGAGGAGAAAGAGGAAGAGTTAGAGTTTTAGGAAAAACTACCTATCTAGACATACTTCACTATCCTATATACATATTTTACCTCTGCTTTAAAAATATTACATAGAATACCATTTTTTAATAAATATACAATATATTTTAAAAAGTTAAAATCAGATACACAATCCCTTAAAAAATGGTAGCGAATAATTATCTTAAATTTACATCTCCTTAATTAATGGGACATTAATACTTCAAATTAATTTTATCTCTCTTCAATTCAATTGTTTCCTCCCAAGTCCCAAAACATTTGTATCTTATTCCCACTATCCCATGTATCTCACCATTACTCCTTCTTCCTTAACCCGTTTCCCCTCATTCACAATACAAGTTTGTGTCTCATTCCCACTCTCACACGTATCAGTTCTTCCTTAACAGTTCAATACTCACTTAATTACGGGAGTAAGTTATGGGAAATTAACAACCATAACTTAATAAGTGGATCCATCTTATCAACAATTGATATCATCAAAATTATTTTCTGAAAGGTTAAACTTCATCTTCTTCATCAAATCATTCTTTTGAATTTTAAAATTTTCGAGATTTCTTTTGCAAATGGCGAATATCACAATATTGTTGAGGTTTCCGGTTTAGTATCCAAAACACATAACGCATCTACACTACGATTCTCTAAAAGAACTACGGCAAATACAACCATGTTGTCACCCCCAACTTGAACAATTGATGTATCTAGCTCAAACACAATTTCACCATTAATGCTACATCCAAAATTATGATCTTTTGTTGTTATGCACAATGGATACATCATACATCCCACAATTTGTTTGACGTCTTTTCAATTCCATAAAAAACCTCATGCCCATCTCGTTTCGAATTTCCATTGGAGTACGATTGTCTTCCATCGTGTGTATGATCTCCATTCTTTTTCGAGTACAATCATTCCTAATTGTTTTGAAATACCATCCACTAGATCGTTGTAGTTTGCATTATCTCTTAAAAGTATTTCATCAATTCTATAATTTTCATATTCGATTTCATATACCCATGAACCGGAATGCCTCAACAATATTGTGATATTCGTCATTTGCAAAAGAAATCTCGAAAATTTTAAGATTCAAAAGAATGATTTGATGAAGAAGATGAAGTTCAACCTTTCAAGAAATATTTTTGATGATATCAATTGTTGATAAGACGGATCCACTTATTACGTTATGGTTGTTAATTTCCCATAAATTACTCCTGTAATTAAAGGATTAAGCTACAACAATTAATTTAAATTAATTAAAACACGTATCACATCCTTTAAAACATGTAACCCGTCCTTTAAATTCTAATAGAGTCATGTATCTTACGGTTTATCACTCATGTATCATATGAACGAAAAATGGTATAGGAAGTAATATTGAAAACTAACGGGATTCTTAGTAATTAGGATCTAAAGTAATGGGATTTATATAGTTTAGATCCTAATTACTAAGAATCCCGTTAGTTTTCAATATTACTTCCTATACCATTTTTCGTTCATAAGATACATGGGTGATAAACCATAAGACACATGACTCTATTAGAATTTAAAGGACGTGATACATGGTTTAAAGGATGGGATACATGTTTTAATTAATTTAAATTAATTGTTGTAGCTTAATTCCTTAATTACGAGAGTAATTTATGGGAAATTAGCAACCATAACGTAATAAGTGGATCCATCTTATCAACAATTGATATCATCAAAATTATTTTCTAAAAGGTTGAACTTCATCTTTTTCATCAAATCATTCTTTTGAATCTTAAAATTTTTGAGATTTCTTTTGCAAATGATGCATATCACAATATTGTTGACGCATCCCGGTTCATGGGTATATGAAATCGAATATGAAAATTATAGAATTGATGAAATACTTTTGAGAGATAATGCAAACTACAACGATCTAGTGAATGGTATTTCAAAACAATTAGGAATGATTGTACTCGAAACAGAATGGATATCAAATACACGATGGAAGGCAATCGTACTCCAATGAAAATTCAAAACGAGATGGGCATGAGGTTTTTTATGGAATTGAAAAACGTCAAACAAATTGCGGGATGTATCCATTGTGCATAACAACAAAAGATCACAATTTTGGATGTAGCAATAATGGTGAAATTGCGTTTGAGCTAGATACATCAATTGTTCAAGTTGGGGGTGACGACATGGCTGTATCTGCCGTAGTTCTTTCAGAGAATCGTAGTGTAGATGTGTTATGTGTTTTGGATACTAAATCGGAAGCCTCAACAATATTGTGATATTCGCCATTTGCAAAAGAAAACTCAAAAAATTTAAAATTCAAAAGAATGATTTGATGAAGAAGATAAAGTTCAGCCTTTCAGAAAATAATTTTGATGATATCAATTGTTGATAAGATGGATCCACTTATTACGTTATGGTTGTTAATTTCCCATAACTTACTCCCGTAATTAAGGGAGTATTGAACTGTTAAGGAAAAAGGGACAGTGTGGGAGTGGGAATGAGATACAAACTTGTTTTGTGAATGAGGGGAAACGGGTTAAGGAAGAAGGAGTAATGGTGGGATACATGGGATAGTGGAATAAGATACAAACATTTTGGGATTGGGGAGGGAAACAGTTGAATTGAAGAGAGATAAATGTAATTTGAATTATTAATGTCCCGCTAATTAAGGAGATGTAATTTTAAGATAATTATTCACTATCATTTTTTAAGGGATTGTGTATCTGATTTAACTTTTTAAAATATATGGTATATTTATTAAAAAGTGATATTCTATGTAATATTTTTAAAGCAGGGGTAAATTATGTATATAGGATAGTGAAGTGTGTCTAGATATGTAGTTTTTCCATTTAATTGTATCTTTAATAATATATGGTATAAAATATTAAAAGTGATCATATATGTAATTGTTTGAAATTAAAGGTAAATTAATATATATGATAGTGATGTATGTCTAATAAACTAGTTTAAACCCATAAAAATACATCAATAAAATCTCCTTAGGCCATCTTATTTTTTTCTACAACAATGAAAAGAGAAGAACAATCACATATTGTTCTTCAAGGTTCAACTAAATAGTGTTATTTTCCTTTCTATAAATGTGAAAAGAGAAGGAACAATTACAAATTGATTTCTCAAATTTCAATTAAATAGTATTCATTATCTTCTTTCTCGACTAGAGTGTCAAATAGGCGAAGTAGACTGAATTAATGTCCCCTCAAAATATTCTCTTTTCTTCATTTTTGAATCTTTTATTTGTTTTTTTTCTTCATGATTTTTATAATAATCAGAACACAATAATATGATATCTATGTAACATAAAAAATTATCTTGTGTAATGAACACAAAGCTTAATAATCAAACATAAAATTTAAGATTTGTTTTCATATACATTTATCCGTTCACATAAATAGAGCTAAATTGAAAAAATGTTCTATATACTAATTTTATCTCTATTTTCAAATAATTATTTTATACCATATATTATTGAAGATACAATCAATACCTATATCTCTTAAAACTAGGATTGATTAATTATTTTTACATTTAAATTTCAAAATTAGTGTTTTAATCAAAAACAAATATCTTTCTCTCAAAGAGTATGAGTTAGGGTTAAACTCTTTCTCTTCCCTTACTTAGTGGAAATTTATTGCGAAGAAAAACTCTATTAAAATGAATGTTCTAGAGCTTGTCAACACACACATCAAATAATTTGATTTTTCTCACTCTCAAACCAATCCCCCATGAATGGATCAACCAAGAAACTTCGCGCCACTTCTCCCGTCGTATCTAGGCGCAGTGAGAAACACCGATGAATCAAAAGGTGAAACAAACACTGCCATGGTGAGATACCCTGACCACCCACAAACGTAATCGAAAAGTTTCAATAAGCGGAGTTTTACACATGTATTTGACACATTATTGATGTATCTAATACATTGTTGAGATACAATTATATGTATCTAGTGCAAACACTGCCGCGTTGAGATGCCCTGACCACCCACGAACGTAATTGAAAAGTTTCAATAAGCGGAGATTTACGCATGTATTTGACACATTATTGATGTATCTAATACATTATTGAGATACGATTATATGTATCTAGTTTTTATCAGTGTATCTTATTAAGTTTGTATGTATCTAATGAATATATTGGAGATTTACACATATATTTGACACAATTTGTTCTTGTACGATACTCATGTATCTAAGTACTTAGTTTGTTGGATATATTATAGATTGATAATAGATACATCAAATTAATGAATTTATTATTTTAAGAGTAATAAAACTAATCAAATTACATGACCAAGATATACATGTTTTTGTCTTTTATTAATAATATTATAAATTTATTATTTAAAAGAATAATAAAATAAAATTAATCAAACATAGATACACTCCTTGATTTCTACCTTATATTAAGAAATTTAATTAATTTAATTTTTCAAAATTAATTGTTCATGTATTTTGAAAATCCTCAATTACTCCTTTAATTAAGGAAATTAGTTACAACCAATTAATTTAAACAAATAAAATATGTATCTCGATTTTAAAATTAGACAGATACATGTATCTTGCGGATTTAGACTCATATATCCTAAGCACCAAATATGATAGAGAAAGTAATATTTGATACTATCGGGAATCTTAGTAATTAGAACCTAAACTAGTGGAATTTATATAGTTTGCGCTTTAATTAAATATAAGTGATATTACTTGTGCTATTAGGGATGATAATTTTAAAATAATGCGGGTATGGGTTGACACTTTGTTTCAGGATTCTCTTTGTTTTTCTCAATAATACCATTTCAATTAGAAGTAAGTATTAATAATGGTATTTTAATTGTTTTACAAACTTAATTAGTATAAATTTATATTGATTTTCTCTCAATGAGTTTTTGATGGTTATATTGCACATGATTTTTATTGCTTGGATGCAATAGTTTGGTGTACAAATCTCAAGAACATGAGAATTCGTAAAATTTCAACATCTTAATTTTGGAGCTAAAATTTCTAATTTTATATAAATTTTCTTGTGATTTAGGCAAATCCTTGAAAAGAAAATTTCAGCAAAATACCTACTATTTCTGTTCTTTTTTTCACCCTAATTATAACTTATCCATAAAAATGTTGTTAGCTAATAATCTAATAAAGTAGTTTTTAAATCCAACTGTTAAACCATTATAAATATAATAATGGTGATTTATAAGGCTCTGAAATATTTGTATATGTAAATAATAAAGTTAAGGAAAAAAAAAACTTAAGTAGGGCGGGATGGGGTGGGTTTATGTGGGGCGGGTGAAGCAGGTTGAGAATAGCAAAAAATGCTAGATGGGGCGGGAGGGGGCGGATTGAAATTTTTTTGCATTTGATTAAACTAAAACCACATCTGCCTCATTGTCATCCCTAAGTGCTATTTCTTAAGATAAAAATGATTAATTTAAGAATATATATCTTATTAAGTGTTAATACCTAAATTCATTAAAAAATAAAATGAATCACTCATTATATATTGTGTTTAGTTGAAGAATGAAAAATTAAATTATAGCTCATTTATTTAATGATAAATTATCCACTTATTCTAAAGCATAAATGAACAGTATATCATCAAACAAAAAATAAAATAAAATAAAATAAAACGAAAGAACTTACAACTTGATGACTCATTAACTCAATTCTGAAGACTCGGTCACGAAGAGGATTTATGGTGAATTTGAATTCCATCAACGCTATCAACAAAGACATCAACGTCGCGGTGGGTTGAGTTGTTTTGAGAATGACGGAATGAGAGGTACTGCTAAATCATATTTTATATAGAAGAGGCAATGCATTAGGGTTTTTAAAAATTGTCACAAATTTTGTTAAAATTTGATTTACTCCCAACTTTAATACAAATTAATATAAGTACCCTTGCGATGAGCCTTGAATATTAACTAATTTTATCCTGAAGTTTTTTTATATATATATTGAAGTCTTGCTCCTCTATATTTATACGTTGATATTTCCTTTCCTTTTTTTTTTGTTCCTTCTTTATCGTTATAATATTATATTTATTATTTGGTAATTTTACATTGTTAATTAACTATTTATCAGTTTGTCACTGACTTATTTTTTCATTCATTACTTCCCTTTTCATAATATATAGATAGATTCTTTTATTTATTCATACGCTTTTATTCTATTTTTCAATATTTTATTTAATTTTTATCAATAATAATTTGAATAATTTTTTTAACGACTCGACCGGGTCGTTATGAGTAGGTCAATAGTGAAAGAATATGGGACATAAAAATTTCCGGATAGTGACTTAATTTTTTTAGCTAGGCAAACTTCGGACGGAATTTGAGCAAGGTAAGGTCTAGGGCCATCCAGAAATGAGTGGGGGGGGGGGGGGGGGGGCGGGGGTT
>NW_006239201.1:98816-129744 GCF_000226075.1 Solanum tuberosum | reverse complement strand
GTGGGCAGGTGATAAGGGGTGGGGGGGGGGGGGGTGTTGCTGAGGTTTGGTTGATATTTTTTTTGTAGCCAAGACATTAAAAAGTCCATAAGGCTTTACAAATTGATTTCGGATAAGTAGGAATACTGGAATTGATCTTGGCATGGAAGGTATATGCCGGGACATCAAGGGAGTGAGTTATATTGTGAAAAAGTGTCCTTTCTCATATTTCTGAAGTTTCGCTTGTTTCGCTATAGCGAGAGGGGTCCCTCTATAGCAACGTGTAGACTGCTATAGCGGGTTGGGCCACTATAGCAAGGCGAAATAGGATTTTATGCAGAAACAACCCCAAAACCCCCTTTTTTTGTTCTTGGACTTGAGAGGGGTGATTTTGGGCAGTTTGCACTCATTTTTCCATGGAATTCATCGATAAAGGTAAGAATTTGACTCCCCACCCTTATGCATCGATTCTTAAGCCTTATAATCTAGGTTATTTCTCTTGGGGGGGGGGGGGGGAAGGTTTGACATTATTCCATGGTGGAAAAAGCCCTAAATTGGAAAAGATGATCATATATTGGTCTGAGTTGGTTGATAATCCGGGTAAATCACAGGTCATTAGTGATTGATTGTTGTTTATATTGTTTGTTTTAGAGTAAGAACAAGTCAAGACACTTTAAACGGGAAAAGCTCGGGTTATTTAGAGTTTCCAAGAGGCATGATTTGAGGTAGGTGATGATTGTATGTTTCTGATTTATGTATGTATGCATGTCTACTACTTTGTAGTATCGTTTGTGGAATGCATGGTAGAGAGCCATATGAATTGACATCATGTAAGTAATATCATGCGATTAACTTGTTATTGTGACTTGTGATTTTCAAGTGGTATTGTTCATTGTGCTATATGATTGTGTATGATTCTTTTTTTATTGTTGGTTGGCTTGAGTACCATGTTGGTACACTAACTAAGGATGACTCAGATACCACACTAGTACACTAACAATTTAGGTTTGGGTTTTGTGAGATGATCATGTATGTGATTGTGGTTCCATGAGAGGATTAGACATTTGTGATCATGTGAGACATGCATCCAGGTATTGTTCTTGTTTCATGACATGTGACTTGAGAGTTTGTGTGGTTGATATTTGTTGTTATATATATATATATATATATATATATATATATATATAGTTATGTGTTACTTCTTTGTGGTGAATTATTTACATTGATGTCTTGGACTGTTCGTGTGCTCCTACTAATACATTGTAGTTTGTGTAATGATACTGCACTTATTTTTTCTTGTTGAGTACAGGGCATCTTCCAATTGTTGATTTGAGACCTCAGATAAGAGACATTTTATTTCAAATCCAAGGTGAGCTTCATTTTTTAGGCCTAGCTTTGTGATAGAAGTTTGGAGTTTTGTAGGTTTTGGTAGCTACTACTGCAGGTTTATGAAAAACTTTGTTTCTATTGCTACACATTTGACCAGGTTGACTCAGAAGGAGGTACCATTTGAGTGGTCACATAAGTGTGAAGAGAGTTTCCAAAACCTCAAGGATCTTTTAACTACATCGCATATCCTGATATTGCCGGTGGAAGGTAAGGATTTTATTGCTTATTGTGAGTCTAGCTTTAAATTTGGATCTGGGTGATGTGTTTAAGCAGGAAAGAAATGTTATAGCCTATGCTTCCATAGAGTTGAAGGTCCATGAGAGAAACTATCACACCCATGATTTATAGTTGACAGCAGCAGTGTTTGCTTTCAAGATCTTGCGACATTATATGTATGGAGTTAAGTGTGAGATATTCAGTAATCATTGTAGACTGCAACATATGTTTACTCGGATGGATCTGAATCTGATGCAGAGAAGATGGATGGAGTTGCTCAAGGACTATGGGGTGTCCTTGGGAGACGCATTGAGCCGGAATACGGTTAGCATTGGCAATTTGGCTTGCTTGGAGGTGTATAAGCAGCCCTTTTTCCAAAGATATTCAAACTTTGGATCTAATTTCATGTAGTTGGGCATCTCTGAGAAAGATGGGGTGTTAGCAAGTATTGAGATTAAGCCCACGTTTATAGAAGAAATCAAGGCAAGTAGTTTGATGATAAGGAATTGGTTCAGATCAAAGGTAAGGTGGTGTCGGGAGAGACCTATGATTCCACTCTCAATGCATAAGAGTAAGCTTAGACCTCGCTACATTGGTCCATTTGAGATTCTGGATTGTATAGGGCCAATGCCTTGCAGTTTAGCATTACACCCAACTTGTACAAGTTCACCCATTTTTTCATATGTCTATGCTAAAGAAGTACCATGGAGATGGAGATTATATCATCAAATGAGACTCAATAGTGTTGGATAAGGACTTGCAATATGAAAGGGATCCAGTTGCGATTCTCCATAATGATATTCAAAAGTTATGAACAAAGGAGATCAAATCTAATGGTTCAGTGAAATCATCAACCGATTGAGGAGGTTACCAGGAGACCGAGAGGGACATGTGGGACAACTACCCTAACTTGTTCGAGGATTCGATACAATCCTATTTTATATTTTGGCTAGTTTTCTTGATCGATCACTCGGGGATGAACGATGAGCAAATTGGTATCTATTGTAAAGACTCACCCTGATTATTATGAGTAGTCCAACGGTGAAAAAATTTGGACCATAAAACATGCTAGATAGTGACTTAAAATTTTTAGGCTAGGCCAACCTTAGATGGAATCTGGGCTAGGCGCAGTTTAGGGTCATCCCAAAATGGGTGGGGTGTAATGTATAGGCTTGGTTGATATTTTATGTATCCAAGAAATTAAGGAACCTTATAGGACTTTACGAAATTAAATTCGGATAAGTAGAACTTTTGAAAATAATCGTGGTATGAAAGGTATATGTTGGGAGGTCAAGAAAAGTATGTGTGTTGTGAAAAAGGTTGTAATGACCCGTTCGGTCATTTTTTTTAAAATTCATGAATTGACCATTTTACCCCTATTGATACCGACCTCGATTCTTTTATGACTGAGTTTGAAAAGTTAGTTTTGAACTTTGAGTTAAAAGTTGAGAATTTGTTAGGTTTGTGAGTTTTTAAAGGCTAAATTGTTAAGAAAGTGATTTTTTGGATCTTTTGGAGTTTCCCGTGTTGGAATGGAATTTCGTTGATTCCATCGGTCTCGAAATGTGAAATTATAAAAATTTAGTCTTTGAGTTGATTTTGATCAACATTCGTGGTTTGGATGCTCGAATCAGAATTTCAAGAATTCTGTTGGACTCGGGGGATAATTTCAAGCCTAGGTGAGGGCTTGGTTGGTTTTTGAGAGGTCCCAGACTTGTTTTAACCTTTTTAGGTGTGAGTTAGTTTCTTGTGGTTTTCACCGATGTCGGGTCAAAGAGACCTCTAATTTGTATTTTGACGGTTTCATTGAGTCTGGAATGTCGAGTATAATTGATTTGCATATCTGATTTGTGTGTATAGGGTTCTAAACGAATTATGAGGATCTTTTCAATGTGTTGAGAGTTGGCTGATTTTTTGGGTACCTGAATCTGGTGTCTCTCACGATCGTGAGGAGGACTCATTTTTGCAAGGTGTTGTTCCCTTTCGCGAAGGGTCAACTTCCCTTGACCTTCGCGATTGTGAAGGGCCTGTTCGCGATTGGGAGCTTCACATAAGCAAAGGCTCGTTCGCTTCTGTGATGCTTGAGATTTGAGCGAGGTTTGCTTTGCCAGACTTAGGGGAGGGTTTTTGGCCTGTCATTTCGGGGTTTAAACCCATTTTTTCAATTTTGAGCTTTTGGGACCCTTGGTTGCGATTTTTGGAAGGATTTCTATGCTACATCAATTGAGTAAGTTTTCTTAATCCTAAACCTTCACTTTTTCTTGATTAATTATGAGTTTTAACATCAAAATATGAGGTTTTGATTAGTGAATAATGAAGTTTTTCAAGAACCCAAGTTCTTAGCTAAAATGGTGATTTTGAAGTGGTGTTGATTCCTTTTTCAAAATGGTTTTTACCAATGATTTCCTACACTTTGTTCAATTTGAGAAACAAAGATTGAGACTTGTATTTATTTCTTAATTCCTCACTTATGTATTTAGTGGCTTGTACACATGACAACTAGATTTTGGGGTATTGTTTAGAATGAATAAGTTTTCCGTCTTTGTCTTGTTCTTGTTTCACTGTATTCCAGCATCTCTTTCGTTTTCGTTGGGTTGAGCCTTGGAACTAGACATGTGTCATCACGTCTATTTTTTTCGTGACAAAGACACTTTTCAATAATTTTTGAAGCTACAGTATGTTGTGTCGTAATTTTACTAACCTTTAGAAAAATCATTTTTGAAATGTTCTAAGTATAAAACAATTTGAGAAAAATACTTAGAAAAGAGTCGCCATTTATTTTTTTAAAGAAATTAGGAAAACTTATAATTTTCAAAGATTTAAACAGAAAAAATCATTTGAAAATATCAAAGAGGGTTACGGGGTTCAATTTACACTTCGAGAAGGGTTTAAGCATTCGAAGTGTCCGCTTAACATGCGATTGACCTGCGACTTGACTAAAAATATATTTGACTATTTTTAGGAAAATAACGATTTAGCATAAAAAATAATAACTTACAATATTTGATTAACTTTGAGAAAATAATTAAATAAATGACGCATTTTTTTTATTTTTTTTTATTTTTTTTAGAGAAAGGGCCTCAAAAATGAAACATTTGACTCGAAATACAAGTGATTAGAATATTAATAAAACTAGATTAATTAGAATTTATTTAATTCATTTTGAAATAACAATTTAAACCAATTTAATAAATTAAAGCATGAACATCATTTTAAGTTAATTGACTAACCCTTTTTGAGAAAATGACTAAGTAAGTATTTTATTTTAATTAATTGAAAAGGCTTTTTTAAAGTTTATTTGGGAGAAACCTTAACTTGAAACAATTTTAAACGAACTAAAAGTGTGTTAAGTGAAAAACATTAAATAACGCTTCTTTTTAAGAACAAAGAGTTTCAATTCAATTAATGATATCAGATATTATTAGTAAAATAAATGAACATAAAAAAAAGTATTAAAAGTAAACCAACATAACAAAAATAACTCATCTTTTGGGGAATCTAATTAAGTTAATTAAGAATTATAAAGTTAGAGTTAAACAACAAATAATAAATAATCACAATTAAATAATTAAAGAGTAAGGGAGAAATTGAATTTGGGCCTCCTTTTGGTCCAATTTCGCTGGATTTTTTGGGGGTTTAATTCTAAACCCATTTTTGTATACATTTGTTGTATATCAGTGTATATAGGCATGTATATCAGCACTTTCCGTGTATCTCCTGCTTCCGAACACCTGTATCTTACCTCGTCTCTGTATTTTTGCATTTTTTGACCTGTAATTCACTATATAATGAGTGTATACTGTTGTATACAATATGTATACAGCCCATTTCTTGGGCTTTTGAATTAATTTCCAGCAGCATGTCGGGTCTCTGGGGCTGGTAACAGCTTCCGAATATGTAAGGGGCTGACTCGAGAAATAGGGACAACAAAGATCAAGCTTTTATGGCTCAACTCAAAATGCAAGGTATATAAGTCCACCATGGACTCGGGAGGGGTTTATGCGACAAAGAAAGGAGCCAAATTAGTATGTGAAATAAGTAAGCAATTAGGATATAACTTAATTAGAATGAAAGCAACTTAAATATTTTTGAGCTAAAAATGTCACCCCAAGTCACTATGAGACCAAATTGAGACCCAAATGTCATAAATTTCAATACAAGATAAGGGGTAATAAAACAAATACTAAAGTAATGAAAATCAAGACACAAGGAACTTCAAAGGCACAGGCCTATATATATGTGTGTATATATTACTAAAAATTTAAGCAATAATTAACACAATCCAAGGATACATTAAACAGCTAACATCATCTCATACAATACGAAACTAGATTTATTTATGGAGACTTGAGGCTGTCATTTTGTCATGCCAAAGGATCAAAACTGAGGGAAGTAGCCAATTAGCTCATTTAATTTTGAGCAAAGGAAGAAAGCAACTACATCAAGTAACAAAACTAGGCAACATTATCATTCAAGCAAACAAGTTATGATAGGCATAAAACAATTTCCATAGTACCGTTGAATGATAATATTCAAGTAAATGACTAAGATAAACAACAAGTTAAAAATCATCATAGATATTTTATATTTAGACAAAGATGGGAGGGTTATTTTCTTGAAAGTAACTTAGTTAAATTGTCACATTACAATGGTAGAGTTATAAGCGTCTTGACATGAGTTGAGACCCTAAGAAACATATACCACCCAAACTAATAAAAAACAGAAGCTAGATATATCTACTATGCAAATTCAAGCTAGCATTAATAAGAATCCTTCAAAATAAGAAAAACACCAAAGCGTACGACCAAGACTTATGGTCACATTCTTATTACACTGTTGAAGGTTAAAACGGATAGCGAACGGGACCAAATCAGTTTTAAGCTATTTTGAACAAAGCAAAACAGAGATTCAGTTATCCTTAGAGTAAGATTTTAGCGACTAACATCTAAACCAAAGAAACTTTATTAAAATTTGATTCCAGCTTACAGACCAGATATTTATAGGAAAAAAGAAACTGATGCGGACGATTAAAACGAAGAAATAACATGTTCTCAACGACATAATCTCCATCAAAGATTCGACATATGACACATGATATTGAAACAGAATGCAAGAAGAAAATGAGGTTACCTTTTTCCGGGCAGCAACTGGGACGAACGAATTTGAGAGAAGCGATTCTTCTACCACAATCTTTCGAATAGAAACGACAAGTTTAAGAAAATCCAAGCGGCGATCTTTTCAGAACTTAGAATCAGAAAACTAGGTATAAAATTTTTAAGTGTAGAATTGAGTATTGCTCTCAAGAACTCAAACTTAAAAACCTCTATCTCCCAAAATCCAATTTCAAAACCCCCTCCTATCACTTGGATGCAAAGGGTTATTTATAGGGGAAGTTGGGGCCATTTAGGGGGGAAATTCGTTGGATTTTTGTAAGAAAAATTTGAAATTTTCTTTGCTCCGTTTTGAGACCAACAGTAGAATGCATGGGGAGTCCTTTTTTGCTCTGAGACTCCGCGAAAAGGGGGAAAAGGAGACGTGAGAGTGATGGATTAGGTTGCTAGGGTTATGGGTTTGCAGATGGGTGACGAGATTTCCGGATTTGCTGGATTTTTCTGGGTTGCGTCTGGAGGAAGAAGACGAGTATGGGCAGTGGGGTCGGGGTACTGTTGGACGCGACTTCTTGCTGGGAAGAAGACGTTGTGCGGGTTTCGATTTCTGGGTTCATTCGCAGTAAAGAAGATGAAGTCGGGGAGGTGGGGGTACTGTTGGGTCGTTGTTGTTATTATATTGTGTGGGTGGGTTTGTTATAGCTGTAGGAATTGGTTAAGTATGTTGTTGTGATGCATTGTTGGGCTGCTAGAGTTGTATGTTATATGTATGGGCTGGGAAAATTGAATTGGAAATGGGCCAAAATTTGGCCTATTGAATTGGGTTAATGATTTGATCAATTTGATTGAAATCGTAGCCAATTAAAATTGAGAACTTAGTCGAATTGATTAAATTAGTAAATTCGACTAATATTTAAATAGGACGAATTTAATATAATTAATTAATGAGCTCCTTAATCTTAACGAAATAAAATAATTAACTCAAATATGAGATAAATAATTTAAGATATAAACTATTATATAACTAAACTAATTAACCAAATATTTAATTAAAACAAAATCTTTTTGAGACAATTTTTAAATATTCATAAAATATACTAATTATATACATAATTATGTGAAACATATATATTATCTAAAAATTATAAAAAGTGACAAGACTATTTAAAATAACTTGCGAACTATATTATTAAAAAAAATTTGAAAAATTTCTAAAACCAATTATTTTAAATCGCTTGAAATTGAAGAAGCTCAATGATTAATTTATATTGTGGAGGTCCAAAATTGGGTGTCAACAGCTGTCCCTCGTTTGACTTGGATTGATGAAAGAAATTCGAGGCAAATGAAATTGATGAATCCAATTTTGACCGACTACATCTTCATCTTTAGGAAATGGATTTTTGTATGGACTTTAGGAATTATGGCCAAACCTCGGTATCAGGTTTTCTACATATCTCAAGTTATATGGGAATTCATGCTACTTGTAGTTCGATACGCTTGATTTGATGCATGATTGTGAAAGAATTCAAATGTTATCCTGATATCCAATTATGAAGAGACCAGAATGCTTGAGAATAAGATTTGAGAGAGGATGTCGGAATACAGCCGAGTTTTCAATATTGAGCCCGCCTACATATCCTTAAACCTTAGGAATCAGGTGTTTGTAGTTCGACTCGGTCGATTGAAAAGGAAATCTATTATGCTAGATAACCTTTGTTTCTGGAAGAGTGACAAGTAAGTCAAGTATGGAAAGGAGGCTTGCAATCTCTTAGCCATGAATGTGGCGCGCTTCACACCCATAATTAAGAACTTACACGGACATAATTTCCAAAGCACTTGGTGTATTGTCACTCAGATTGAAAAGCTGCCTCCGGTGAGAGTGAAAAGTTTTCCAGATGCGAAATTCGAACTGATAAACCCAAGGAAATACCCACATGCCTTTTGATAGGGGTGTGGTTTAATTGTGGTGGAAGTCGATCCTCAGCTCGCTTCCTAAGAGTTTGATACTCCTCTTTGGATTATGTCCCAATTCGCTGCTAAGAAAAATTCCACGTTGTGCTGCATCGCTTTTGATGTTGTCCGCACCTGTGGTTTGATTTGAGTATTCATCCTCTCAGATGCTCTCAACAAAGACTGACATAAAACTCATTAGTGTAAAATATAATTCAAATGGAGAGATAGTGTCATTTACCATGTTGGCACTTAATTGTTCTCCTTGAATATTTAATGTCAACTTCTTTCAATTTGACGTAAAACAAATAAAGCATGTGTCTCATATTTATGACATGACTCTTCACTGTACTCTTCTTTTAATATTGAAGTAGCAAAATAGACTAATGTAATATGTTGATGGTTCTCTTGGTGGTTGAATATGATGGCCCTCTTGACGGTCTGAATATGATGGCCCTCTCGGCGGTCTAAATATGATGTACCTCTCGGCATTTCAATATGATGGCCCTCTCGGCAATTCGAATATGCAATGCCCTTCTTGATATTTGTATAGGATGGCCCTCTCGGCAATATGAATATAAATGGCCTTCTCGGCATTTGAATATGATGTCCTTCTCGGCAATTTGAATATGCAATGGCCCTCTTGGCCTTTGTATAAGATGGCCCTCTCGGCAATATGAATATGAATGGCCCTCTCGGCAATTTAATATGCGATGGCCCTCTTGGCCTTTATATAGGATGGACCTCTCGGCAATATGAATATGAATGGCCCTCTCGGCAATTTAATATGTGATGGCCCTCTCGGCATTTTGAATATGCATTGGCCTTTTTGGCAATTTGAATATGAATGGCCTTCTCGGCAATTAGAATATGAATGGCCCTCTCGGCAATTTAATATGTGATGGCCCTCTCGGCATTTTGAATATGCATTGGCCTTTTTGGCAATTTGAATATGAATGGCCTTCTCGGCAATTAGAATATGAATGGCCCTCTTGGCAGTTTGAATATGAATAGCCCTCTTGGCAATATGAATATGAATGGCCCTTTTGGCAATTTAATATGCGATGGCCCTTTTGGCATTTTGAATATGCAATGGCCCTCTTGGCAATTTGAATATGAATGGCCTTCTCGGCAATTTGAATATGAATGGCCCTCTTGGCAGTTTGAATATGAATGGCCCTCTCGACAATATGAATATGAATGGCCCTCTCGGATATTTAATATGTGATGGCCCTCTTGGCCTTTATATAGGATGGCCCTCTCGGCAATATGAATATGAATGGCCCTCTCGACAATTTAATATGCGATGGCCCTCTCGGCAATTTGAACATGCAATGGCCCTCTTGGCGGTTTGAATAAGTAATGACTATGAACGTCGTCTTTAATCAATATTTGATATGATGATAGGTACTTTTTTTATCATAACATCATTTTCATCGGTATCTCGCAACCTTAAGTGGTAGATACTATTCTTTAATCTGTCAAATACCTCTTCGGTCAAATGAAGATGTTACACTCACTAATAGATATTCGTTGGATATGTTCTCCTGAACTAGTTGGTTGATAAATATAGCTCATTTGATGATCTTATTATACCCTGCATCCACAAAAACATGTTAGTTTTGGAACACTGATCTGTGTTGAAGTCGCCTTGCTCCTGGTCTCGTTATATCTGGAACTTTGTCTGGTAGGTCCAATGAATCGCAGTAGACAAAAGACAAGATCATATTAAAACATTTTCTAGGTATGAAGTTTTTAAAAGAAAATTTAAAGAAAATCTCTGCCAATTAACTGTCACGACATGAACAAAATCATTTGTCTCAGATTTTGACATGATAGGTAGCTTGCTGGCAACTTAAAACGCTTTAAGAACACGTCAATTTGAGGCAATTGAATTTGACTTCGAAGGTCCGAGTATCCTTGATGGAATTTTTGAGGTCCTTCTCAAAAATTCTGTCCCATTTAGATGTTTCAAAAACAAATCTGATGCTGATCACGAGAGTCTTGAATTTGAGATCTCCTCAAAATTATCCCCAGTTGCACGTTTCGATATGATATTTGACTCTTGTTTGTAGGAAATGACTCTTCTTGTAGAATTTTTGAGGTCCTCTAAAAAATTCTGTCCCAGTTTCCATTATGAGGGGAAATAGAAATCTTATTGGGAATATGACCGAACCCTTGTGGTGCCTACGTATCCCGTTAAGGCAAGAATCAGGTCAAACGTAGTTTCCATTTCGAGAAGTGACAAAAATAGAAAATTGATAAGGAAACGATCGAGGCCGACATAGGCCACCTACGTATCTCATTCTTGAGAATTCAGGTCGAACGTAGTTCAAGTACAAGGGGAATGTTTCAAAACATAATGCAACAATGATTACAAGCAAACTACAATTACAAGGAAATAAAGAACAAAAGTAGCGTCCTTTAAATGTAGTATCTCTTGACGGCATCTGAATTGATAGCTTTTCGCCACACTCTACCGTCCATCTCTGCTTGATAGTACTTTGTGGACAACATACGGTCCTTGCCAGTTAGGTGCAAGCTTCCCTTTATATTCCTCTTGATGAGGGAAAATGCATTTCAACACCAATTGGCCTACCTCAAATGTTCGAACTCTTACTTTCTTGTTGAAAGCGTGAGTCATTCTCTGTTGATACAACTGGACATGACAAACGACACTCATTATTTTCTCATCAATCAATGTTAACTGCTCATATCGGTCACGAACCCACTCGGCATCACTCAATCCAGCTTCCTGAATAATCCTTAAAGATGGTATCTCAACTTCAGCTGGTATCACTGCTTCTGTTCCGTATACCAATAGGTAAAGAGTTGCTCCAGTTGAGGTTCAGATTATGGTCCGGTACCCTAGCAAAGCATAAGGCAAATTTTCATGCCAACATTTATAGTTGTCAATCATCTTTCTCAGTATCCTCTTGATGTTCTTATTAGCAGCTTCCACAACTCCATTCATCTGAGGGCGATATGCAGTTGAATTGCGGTGGGTAATTTTGAATTGTTCACATATCTCTTTTATCAAGTGACTATTCAGATTTGCTCCATTGTCTGTGATGATAGACTCTGGAACTCCAAAACGACATATCAAATTGTTGCGAACAAAGTCGGCCACAACTTTCTTTATCACAGCTTTGTAGGAAGCAGTTTCGACCCACTTGGTGAAGTAATCACTGGCGACCAAAATGAACCTATGACCATTGGAGGCAGCAGGCTCGATCTGTCCAATAACATCCATGCCCCAGGCTGCAAATGGCCAAGGGGAACTCATCGTATTCAGCTCGTGGGGTGGTACTTTGGTCAGATCTCCGTGTACCTCGCATTTATGACATTTTTGGACAAATCGACTACAATCATTTTCCATAGTCATCTAAACATATCCCGCCCATAAGATTTTCTTTGATAATGTACACCCATTCATGTGCGTCCTACACACTCCAGCGTGCACTTCTTCAAGCAATTTTGTGGCTTCTATAGCATCCACACATCTCAATAATCCCAGATCGGGTGTCCTCTTATAAAGAACCTCTCCATTCAAAAAGAAGTTGTTTGCCATTCTTCAGATTATTTTCTTCTGAATACTTGTTGCTTTTTTCGGATATTCGCCAGCTTCTAAGTACTTTTTAACATCGATATACCATGGATTCCCATCCCATTCTGCTTCCAGATGTGAACAATGTGCTGGTTGTTCTTTTAAAACTATCTCAAGTGGATTGATATAACTTTTTTTTGGGTGTTGTATCATGGATGATATGGTTGCAAGGGCGTCAACAAGCTCGTACTGTATTCTCGGCGTGTGTCTGAACTCAGTCTTCCTAAATCTTTTGCATAATCTCCATACCAATTGTACGTAAGGCAAGATTTTAGGATTCTTCACCGCCCATTCTCCTTGAACTTGATGAATCAACAAGTCTGAATCACCAATTATCAGTAATTCTTGAACATTCATGTCAAGAGCCATTCTAATGCCGAGAATACATGCTTCGTACTCAGCCATGTTATTAGTGCATCAGAATCTAAGCTTTGATGTTGCTGGATAATGTTTCCCCGATTCGGATATCAACACTGCTCAAATTCCTGATCCTATAGAGTTTATTGCTCCATCAAAGAACATTCTCCACCCAGGATATGATTCTGATATGTCTTTCCCTACAAACAATACTTCTTCATTAGGGAAATATGTTCTAAGTGGTTCATATCCTTCATCTACTGGGTTTTCAGCAACGTGATCGGCCAAAGCTTGCCCCTTGATTGATTTCTGAGTCATGTACACAATATCGAACTCACTTAACAACATTTGCCACTTTGCTAGCTTTCCTGTGGGCATTGCTTTCTGAAATATATACTTGAGCGAGTCCATCCTCGAAATGAGATGTATTGTATAAGCCGACAGATAATGTCTCAATTTCTGAGCAACCCAAGTCAAAGCACAACAAGTTTTCTCTAAAAGGGTGTAACGGGCCTCATAGGATGTGAACTTCTTGCTCAAATAGTATATAGCTCTCTCCTTTCTTCCGGTCTCATCATGTTGTCCCAACACACACCCGAATGCATTGTCAGAGACGGATAAATACAATAGCAAATGACTGCCTGCAAGTGGTGGCACCAACACTGGTGGATTTGAAAGGTAACTCTTGATGGTGTCAAAAGCCTTCTGACATTCTTCGGTCCATTTGGTTGGCGCATCTTTTCGTAGTAACTTGAATATGGGCTCACATATTACCGTTTATTGAGCTATGAACCGACTAATGTAATTCAGTCTCCCCAAAAAACTCATCACTTCCTTCTTAGTATTTGGAGGAGGTAAGTCTTGAATTGCCTTGATCTTGGAAGGATCAAGCTCGATACCTCTTCTGCTAACTATGAATCCGAGTAACTTCCCTGCAGGTACTCCAAATGCACATTTGGCTGGGTTCAACTTCAAATCATACCTACGTAACCTATTAAAGAACTTTTCCAAGTGTGTCAAATGATCCGAACTCTCGCGGGATTTTATGACGACGTCGTCCACATACACCTCAATTTCTTTGTGGATCATACCATGGCAAATGGTGGTCATAGCTCTCATGTAAGTGGCTCCATCATTCTTGAGGTCGAACGACCTCACTCGATAATGGTAGACTCCCCAAGGTGTGATAAATACTGGTTTTTCTGCATCTTCTTCATCCATTAGGATCTGGTGGTATCCCGCAAAACAATCCACAAAAGATTGTAACTCATGCTTAGCACAATTATTGATGAGTATGTGGATATTTGGCAAGGGAAAATTATCTTTCGGACTTGCTTTTTTGAGATCCCGATAAGCCACGCTATCTTGATTTTTCCATCTTTCTTCGCCACTGGAACAATGTTAGCCAGCCAAGTGGGATACTTGGTCACTTCAACGACTCTTGTTTCGATCTGCTTCATGACCTCCTCTTTTATCCTTAAACTCAGATCGGGATTGAACTTTCTGGTTTTCTGCTTTACTGGACAGTACTTTGAATTGATAGGCATCTTATGGGAAACAATATCAGTGCTTAACGCTGGCATATCATCATAAGACCAGGAAAACACATCGATGTATTGTCTGAGCAGCTTGACCAATTCTTCTCTTTCTGTTGCTGCCAAATGGACACTGACTCGGGTTTCTCTGACCGACTCGTCATCTCCCAAGTTTACTGTCTCTGTTTCATCTACGTTTGGCTTTTTATTGTCTTCAAGTTGCCTCAAGTCCTCGATAAGGTGTTCAGGCATCATAGTTTCCTCATCATATTCTTCACATTCATCTTCATCGACCTTACTTGGTTCACCGTGTTCGTGACATGTCATGACATTGGCAAGTTTATATTCAATTTTACTAAAAAGAACAACAAATCAACCATGTTAGATAGAAAGAATTTAAATGTATTTATTGCAGAATAATTCACAATGACAAGATAATCAATTTAAAAATAAACGAGGCTTTCGTTGGAATTTTAAAAAGGCATACAAACTTTGGTCATGAGTCATTTCCTTTTTAAACATTACGATGAAAAATAAAGTGACATAAATGGTGGTTTCGGGCCTCATCTGAACAACACCGATTTTCAAAAATAAAAACTTCAAATCTTTTCTTGGTCTACCAAGCCATTCGATGGATCATAAGTGGAGTGCCCATCCAATTTTGTAGCATCTCTCCAGGTCCGGCAACTCGGATGGTGGGTGTTGTGCATTCTGCCGAGATCACATCACAATCTTCTTCATCAAACAATTTTCCCATTGATGTGAGGCTAAAAATACATATTTTTAATCATTATTTCCTCACATTTATTATTTATGTTTGTCCTTTTTAAGCATTAATTTGATGGATTATGCTAAATTGAGTATTTTATTTGTAGGATTAAATTGGTGAAAAATTGGAGAAGTTTGAAGCTAAAACGAATTAAAGATAAAAGGTTGAAGAAGGAAATCAAGCAGACAGCTTAATGGATTAAAATTTAATAAAATAATATATTTATATATAAAAGGAAATGGACGGCTGCAAATTGTGGAAATTCAATTTTACGCTTGCTGCTGCCACGTGGCAGCAAGTGAATGCTTTTTTATTTAGGAGTTGTTTTCTATAAATAGGGCTTGTAAACCTCGTTTTTGGGGGTTAGACATTATTATTCTAGTTTTACTTTGTGACTTGGGAGATCAATTGGAAAACCTAACAATTATTGATTTCCTAAGTTCGTTTTGAAGATTTTGGCTTTGCAATTCAAGTTAATTTTCTGGGTTTATTATTCTCTTGACGTAAGTTCATGATTTCTCCTTCTACAATTATGAATTGTGTTCTTGCTAATATGAGTAACTAAATCCACAACTAGGGTTGTGGGAACCATGATCGATTAACAAAGTATGAATAGTAAATAAGTAATTCTTGAATAGTGTTTTGCATGCATTGATAATTCTTTCGTTTAAAAGTCTTTTTAACGAGTGCACGCGTTAGAACTCGTCTTGTTGCTACTTGCCGGACCAAGGAGGTAATCAACAAGAAAAGAATTATCAACATAGATTTAGTGTGATACTATCTAATAGGCTAGTGTCGATTGGTGCGAAGTAATAACTAAGCCAAACATCGATTATGATGTCTAATATGAGGTAAAGGTAAGGGTTAGTAAATTATACACACGTAGCCGGACCAAGGTGCGGGGTGAAATTCTCTAGATGCCGGACCAAGGATTTAGAGATACCTAACTTATCACTTTGCATGTAATACACTAGAAAAGGATTACTATTATTAGGATTACTGCGTTATGAGCTTATGGGGAACACATTCCTAGTTACTTTTAATAATCTGAATATAAATAAATACTTAGTTCAAAGCTATCTTTTTATTGTTTTTATTTCAATTTAAATCCCCCCATTTTTTATATAACAACTATCGAGTTAAATATTTGCTATTGACAATATTCTTCCATATTCTCTGTGGGATCGACCCCGACTCATAGTTGGGTAAATATATTGCATATGATCGTTTATATTTCTTTTCAAGAAGTATATTTGAACGTTATCAAAAATGATCCCTTCCACTAGACCATCAATTTCAGGCTCTAAAGCTTTAGCAACAAATGGCTGGTACAATACTGGAATAGGCTTCGGTATATCACAGTCATGTTTCTTCCTTGTTTCTGCTTCAAACAATTCTTCCTCTGTTGGGGTATAACCGACATCGAACCGGAAATTTTGAAGTGGTATAGGAAAAGGTTCGGATATGCCATCCAAATTCTTGCCTAACCCACGCCCAGGTTCAAAACCACTTCTTAGCATAGTTGTGGCTAGCATTTTATACACTTGCGGCATTGGTACTTGCAGTGTTGTGTCTTCAAAAGCAGCATTCATTATCTTCACCATGTGAAAGTTAGTACCTTGAGAAGAATCTTCAATAACTGGAATAGAGAAGCTAGGGTAGCTACGCTAACTCCCATCACCATGAATGGTCATCCCAGATGAACTTCAAAAGTTGATGCAATGTGGATGGAGCTGCTCCGACCGCATGGATCCATGGTCTTCCTAGCAATAAGTTGTAGCTTGTAGATATAACCATCACCTGGAATTCAGTGACAAATTATGCAGGCCCCATTTGGATACACAAGTCTATTTCCCCCATGGTCTCTCTTTGCGAACCATCAAACGCCCTTACATTCATGCGGCTTTGACGGATTTTCCCTACATCATAATTTAGTTGAGTAAGGGTTGATAATGGGGCAGATATTGAGTCCTGAGCCATTATCAATCAATACTCGCGCTACAAACTTGTCCCTACATTTAACGGTGATATATAAGGCACGGTTGTACATCACCCCTTCGAGTGGTAACTCCTCTTCTCGAAAAGAGATTTGATGACTCCCAATGACATGACTTACCATAGTAGCCAGATTCTCACCACTTGTTCCCGTCGGTACATACGCTTCATCAAGTACCTTCAATAGTGCTTTTCGATGGTACTCTGAACAAATTAATAGAGCCCAAATAGAAATTTGAGCGAGAGTCTTCTCCAAATGCTTGACAATGGAATACTCCTTAAGTTGCATTCTTAGCCAAAACTCTTCAGCCTTACCCTCTGTGATCGGCCTTTTTTGGTTCTCCTTTCTTCGTGTCTCCTGAGTTAGTTCTTCTGGAATGTAGCATCTTCCAGAACGTGTCATCCCTTGTGCGGTAGCCGCCTGCACAACAAACTTTTCTTTGAGCTTCTCGTTGCTGCTTTCCTTTGTCAAAGTGAATGCTTGATGAGGTGCAGTTATTACAACAAACTCTGGACGGGCTTTTATGGTCAATGAGGCCACTGTTGGTATAAGTGAGTTGACATTTGCTTCACCGATAGTCCCATTAGCAAGCCAAATTTTGTCTCTTTCAATCATGTTGTTGGTAGCTCCTTCATGATTCGGCAATGGGTTAAGGTTCATATTGGGGGCAGGGGCTTGGAGAGTGATGACTCTGTTATCGATCAAGTCTTGAATCTTATGTTTCAGATTGATACATCCTTCTGTATCATGTCCTGCCTCTCCAGAATGGTACGCACAACGTTGATCCGCTCGGAAGAACTTTGTTGTGGGATTAATTGTCCTTGCGTCTACTGGTTGGATCAATCCTGCCGCTCTTAGAAGCTCAAAGAGTTGGGCACGTGTTTCTACCAAGGGAGTGAAAACTATGGAAGGCTTTCTTTCGAGGTTAGGGCGGGGTAGATTGTTGGCATTTGGGTTGTTTTGTCCTGGATTTTGGTAGACTGGTGCATTGGCCGGGTGATTTGGTAGTGCATTTTGGTAGGTTGGTGGTTGATTTTGGTAGATATGCGGTGGTGCTTGGTAGTTCTGTTGTGCATAGTAGATTGGGATTGGAGCTTGTGGAGATGGTGGGTAAATATTTGAGGTGGGGAATCGGTTGGAGTTTCCAATGGTAGAACCAGACCCAAAATACCTTTGCGACCTTGGCCTCAAGCTAAAAGATACAGCAGACACGTCCTCTTTCTTTTTCCTAGCGAATCATGTGGCCATGGATGGTGAGGTTTTGTTGGCGGCCGCAAGGCAGTGAGATTTGTAACCTTTCCAAACTTGAGGCCATCCTCTATAGGCTTCTCCCATTCTGATCAGCTCCGAAAACTTCTATCCCATCATGGGCAGCATCCTTTCATAATACTCGGGCTCCTGAGCTCAAATAAAACCAGAGGTTATTTCGCTTTCAGTCATCACAAATTGTACCTTTGCAGCTTCTTTCATCCAGCGGCACGCATATTCACGATAGTCCTCCGTGGTCTTTTGCTTGATTTTTTCCAAATAATATATGTCAGGGACACCTTCGACATTAAACTGGAATCTTTCCAAAAAGTCTTTGGCCAGAGCCCTCCATGTAGATCACTGGCGGAGTTCTTGAGATGTGAACCATTCTAACGTCTCCCCACTGAGGCTTCGACTAAACAACCTCATAATTAATGCATTATTTTTCCCGATACCCACGAGTTTGTCACAATAAGCTCGTAGGTGAGCCATGGGATTGCCAATACCATTGAAGGTTTCAAATTTTGGAATTTTGTAACCTTCAGGTATTTCCAAGTCAGGGTGCATGCAAAGGTCCTCATACTCAAGTCATGTTATCTTCCTCGAAGATTGGACATTCTTTACTGCCTCGGAGATGGCATCCTTCATAACATTCATTTCTTGTTCATGTTTTTCTTCTCTTAACCTCCACTCCTTCTCCATTTCTTCATAGTGATCCAGCTCCGGTTGAACAGGAAAGCTAGGACATGGCTCAGGAATTTTATAGGCTGGTGGAATTTGGAATGCTACGAAAGGGTATGCAGACTGGCTAGGCAAAGCACGTGGATTATTGGAGACTGGGGGTGGGATTTGGTGGGTTGGTGTAAGGATTTAGGAGTGATTAGTGTTAGGTGCTTGGTTCTGATTTGGTAATGGTGGTGGTGTTTGGTAGGAAGTGTTGGCGTAAGGAGCGTTGGATACCGTTAAGTCAATGGTATGAGGATTAGGGGTGGAAGTGATGGGTCATGTGGTATGGGTAGGGAAATAGTTGGGTAATGAGGAACTTAGTGATGGAAAAAGAGGAGGAGGTCTTCTAGTTTCAAGGGGGGGGGGGTTCATTCGATGCAATGGCCAGTTTTGCCAGATCTTTGGTCTGTTGAATCTCTTCCTGCATGTCTGCAATTCGTTGCATTAACTGAGAGATCAACTCACTCTAATCAGTGAGTTCAGCATTTCTGATGGTCACATCCACTATTCCTGTTTCTTTGGAACTACCAGTCGTTTTGCTCTTGCCTTTCTCCAAAGAATTATCAGGGAAGAATGGTATGATTACTTTTGATCTTGTAAAGTAGGGATGGTCGGTCAGTTTGATTTCAACACAGATCAGTTTTTACCTGTAGAGAAGAACAACTCAAAAGACATATGTGTTAGTTTGTGTTTTTAACGAGATATGCAAATAAGATGACATAAACACATAAGTGTCATTTTGCTTCAAGCAGATTAATCCACGAAAATATTTCAGGTGAATTTAAGGACTCAAATGGAAAGAAATCATTTTTTTTCTTTTTGTAATTGAATTGGAAAGTCGACTTGCATAAAATCTCGCAAATTTCTTCCACTCATACGCTTTTGTAGGTGAAACTCTTCAGAATCATTCACTAATAAGGGAGAATAAAAATTGAAAAAATAGGGACCGAGCCTTAAGTAGGCTGCCTACGTATCCACCAAGAAAATCAGGCCCGACGTAGTTCGAATTACATAAGAAAACCTAAACGTTCCTTTCCCGAAATTGATAGAGAGACTAGGCTCGAAAAGAGCTTCCTACGTACCCCCTATGGGCTCAAGTCTCGCGTAGTTCTTGATTACAATAAAAATTAAAAACAACATGACAAACATGAGAAATGCGTTACATAAACCTAAATCTACCCAAAGGCTTCTTTCATTATTCTTCAACTATAGGGTGACGATCCGGTGCTCTTGTCATTTGAACCCTCTTTTGTTTTACCATTTCCCCTCATGAAGGAAACGTTTCCAAAATTTATTTTCTTAATGTCCCGTTCGATTTCGGGGATCCTTGTAGACGCTTTAGTGATATTAATTATCTCTTGATCAAATTTTGCAATCTTTCTTTTCACCGAGATTGTTTCCATGTCAACCTCAATAATTCTCTCTCGTAGCATCCATTCAGTTTGGTCTAGTACTGCAAGTCTCCTTTTGGCTGCAGCTATCCTATCTTTAGTCTCGACAAATTTTTTGAATATTGATTCTTCAATTTCTTCCTCACTAACCAAAGCAATGGGTGAGATTGGTGCGTTGACACTCTTTCCAGACATTCTAGCAAATCGACCTTACTGTGATGTACGAATAAAAACTTAGGAGATTTTTGGAGTAGAAAATTTATATATTTTTGAGAAACTTGGACAACACTTCAGAAGTAATTTGGACGGATTTTGTTGTTGTGGACTTTAAATATATGCTAGTGTTCTAACAAACAAAAGTGGATTAATCCTGCTTTAAACAAAATGACAAATCACAACATAAAATAATTATATCAAGCAACACACAAACAGCTTATATCGCGCCCCAAACTTGTGACCTTTTTATGCCAAAGGTGGGCCTATCGAATTGAAGGATGTATGACGTCATTTGAAACATTCCATTGTCTCATAAAATTAAAATTTATACAAACTTTGCAAACAAATTAAATGGGGATACCTAATAGGGAAAATGGGATACAAATAATCAGTCCCATGCAGGGGTACAATCATAAACTATGATTCCACGGAAGGCTCTCCGTTCTTGAGCTTCTTGCCATCTCTAAATACCAACGTCTTCAGATGCAATGGTAATTTGATCTTTCTTTGTCTCGAACAAGCTATTAAATTTCTAACCCCAAGAAACAATATTTTACCAAATGACGTATACATTCTTCAAATATAAACACACAAGTATGGTTGTCTTTTATTGACCAATGGGCCAAATAGACACAAGATGGACTTCTAATGGGCCTAAACATGCCTTGGGTGTTGGGTCAACTTAGTTCAAATGCGCTAAATTTGGATTTGGTTTGACTCTACACTAGTCTTGACTAAGAGTGGCATTTTTTTTATATATAGTAGATTGGTGACCCAAGAGGACTACTTAGGCTGGGATAGTTAACGACCGTTTACTATCCAGTAGCAAACTACATTCGTCAAAGTGTCCCGGGAACAATTTGGTTAACGAACGACTGCGGCCCACATAATCGTCTTTTAAGTGGAAAATAAAAAATAAGCGTCGTTTGACGGAATATGTTATGCCATGAATGCAATAGCAATTTAAACACATTAAGTACAAATAAACAATTCAGCAATTAATAACAATTAGTCAAATAATCAAATCTTATAGTTAGAACCTAATTAACTCCCCAGCAGAGTCGTCATTTCTGTTGTGTCGTAATTTTACTAACCTTTAGAAAAATCACTTTTAGAAATGTTCTAAGTATAAAACAATTTGAGAAAAATACTTAGAAAAGAGTCGCCACTTAATTTTTTAAAGAAATTAAGAAAACTTATAATTTTCAAAGATTTAAACAGAAAAAATCATTTGAAAATACCAAAGAGGGTTCGAGGTTCCATTTACACTTCGAAAAGGGTTTAAGCATTCGAAGTGTCCGCTAACATGCGGTTGACCTGCGACTTGACTAAAATATATTTGACTATTTTTAGGAAAATAACGATTTAACATAAAAAATAATAACTTACAATATTTGATTAACTTTGAGAAAATAATTAAATAAATGACGCATTTTTTTTATTTTTTTTTATTTTTTTTAGAGAAAGGGCCTCAAAAATGAAACATTTGACTCGAAATACAAGTGATTAGAATATTAATAAAACTAGATTAATTAGAATTTATTTAATTCATTTTGAAATAACAATTTAAACCAATTTAATAAATTAAAGCATGAACATCATTTTAAATTAATTGACTAACCCTTTTTGAGAAAATGACTAAGTAAGTATTTTATTTTAATTAATTGAAAAGGCTTTTTTAAAGTTTATTTGGGAGAAACCTTAACTTCAAACAATTTAAAACGAACTAAAAGTGTGTTAAGTGAAAAACATTAAATAACGCTTCTTTTTTAAGAACAAAGAGTTTCAATTCAATTAATGATATCAGATATTATTAGTAAAATAAATGAACAACAAAAAAAGTATTAAAAGTAAACCAACATAACAAAAATAACTCATCTTTTGGGGAATATAATTAAATTAATTAAGAATTATAAAGTTAGAGTTAAACAACAAATAATAAATAATCACAATTAAATAATTAAAGAGTAAGGAAGAAATTGAATTTGGGCCTCCTTTTTGGTCCAATTTCGCTGGATTTTTGGGGGTTTAATTCTAAACCCATTTTTGTATACATTTATTGTATATCAGTGTATATCGGCATGTATATCAACTCTTTCCGTGTATCTCCTGCTTCTGAACACCTATATCCTACCTCGTCTCTGTATTTTCGCATTTTTTGACCAGCAATTCACTATATAATGAGTGTATACTGTTGTATACAATATGTATACAACCCATTTCTTGGGCTTTTGAATTAATTTCCAGCAGCATGTCGGGTCTCTGGGGCTGGTAACAACTTCCGAATATGTAGGGGGCTGACTCGAGAAATAGGGACAGCAAAGATTAAATTTTTATGGCTCAACTCAAAATGCAACGTATATAAGTCCACCATGGACTCGAGAGGGGTTTATGCGACAAAGAAAAGAGCCAAATTAGTATGTGAAATAAGTAAGCAATTAGGATATAACTTAATTAGAATGAAAGCAACTTAAATATTTTTGAGCTAAAAATGTCACCCCAAGTCACTATGAGACCAAATTGAGACCCAAATGTCATAAATTTCAATACAAGACAAGGGGTAATAAAACTAATACTAAAGTAATGAAAATCAAGACACAAGGAACTTCAAAGGCACGGGCCTATATATATATGTGTGTATATATGACAAAATTTTAAGCAATAATTAACACAATCCAAGGATACATTAAACAACTAACATCATCTCATACAATACGAAAATAGATTTATTTATGGAAACTTGAGGCTGTTATTTTGTCATGCCAAATGATCAAAACTGAGGGCAGTAGCCAATTAGCTCATTTAATTTTGAGCAAAGGAAGAAAGCAACTACATCAAGTAACAAAACTAGACAACATTATCATTCAAGCAAACAAATTATGATAAGCATAAAACAATGTCCATAGTACCGTTGAATGATAATATTCAAGTAAATGACTAAGATAAACAACAAGTTAAAAATCATCATAGATATTTTATATTTAGACAAAGATGGGAGGGTTATTTTCTTGAAAGTAACTTAGTTAAATTGTCACATTACAATGGTAGAGTTATAAGCGTCTTGACATGAGTTGAGACCCTAAGAAACATATACCACCCAAACTAATAAAAAACAGAAGCTAGATATATCTACTATGCAAATTCAAGCTAGCATTAATAAGAATCCTTCAAAATAAGAAGACCACCAAAGCGTACAACCAAGACTTATGGTCACATTCTTATTACACTGTTGAAGGCTAAATCGGATAGCGAATGGGACCAAATCAGTTTTAAGCTATTTTGAACAAAGCAAAACAGAGATTCAATTATCCTTAGAGCAATATTTTAGCTACTAACATCTAAACCAAAGAAACTTTATTAAAATTTGATTCCAGCTTACAGACCAGATATTTATAGGAAAAAAGAAACTGATGCGGACGATTAAAACGAAGAAATAACATGTTCTCAACGACATAATCTCCATCAAAGATTCGACATATGACACATGATATTGAAACAGAATGCAAGAAGAAAATGAGGTTACCTTTTTCCGGGCAGCAACTGGGACGAACGAATTTGAGAGAAGCGATTCTTCTACCATGATCTTTCGAATAGGAATGGCAAGTTTAAGAAAATCCAAGCGGCGATCTTTTCAAAACTTAGAATCAGAAAACTAGGTATAAAATTTTTAAGTGTAGAATTGAGTATTGCTCTCAAGAACTCAAACTTAAAAACCTCTATCTCCCAAAATCCAATTTCAAAACCCCCTCCTATCACTTGGATGCAAAGGGTTATTTATAGGGGAAGTTAGGGCCATTTAAGGGGCAAATCCATTGGATTTTTGAAAGAAAAATTTGAAATTTTCTTTGCTCCGTTTCGAGACCAACAGTAGAAGGCATGGGGAGTCCTTATCTGCTCTGAGACTCTGCGAAAGGGGGGAAAAAGAGACTTGAGGGTGATGGATTAGGTTGCTAGGGTTATGGGTTCGCAGATGGGTGACGAGATTTCCGGATTTGCTGGATTTTTCTGGGTTGCGTCTGGAGGAAGAACACTAGTATGGGCAGTGGGGTCGGGGTACTGTTGGACGCAACTTCTTGCTGGGAAGAAGACGTTGTGCGGGTCTCGATTTCTGGGTTCGTTCGCAGTGAAAAAGATGAAGTCGGGGCGGTGAGGGTACTGTTGGGTCGTTGCTGTTATTGTATTGTGTGGTTGGGTTTGTTATAGCTATAGGAATTGGGTAAGTATGTTGTTGTGATGCATTGTTGGGCTGCTGGAGTTGTATGTTATATGTATGAGTTGGGAAAATTGAATTGGAAATGGGCCAAAAATTGGCCTATTGAATTGGGTTAAGGATTTGATCAATTTGATTGAAATCGTAGCCAATTAAAATTGAGAACTAAGTCGAATTGATTAAATTAGTAAATTCGACTAATAATTAAATAGGACGAATTTAATATAATTAATTAATGAGCTCCTTAATCTTAACGAAATAAAATAATTAACTCAAATATGAAATAAATAATTTAAGATATAAACTATTATATAACTAAACTAATTCACCAAATATTTAATTAAACAAAATCTTTTTTGAGATGATTTTTCGAATATTCATAAAATATACTAATTATATACATAATTATGTGAAACATATATATTATCTAAAAATTATAAAAAGTGACTAGACTGTTTAAAATAACTTGCAAAATATATTATTAAAAAAAAATTGAAAAATTTCTAAAACTAATTATTTTAAATCGCTTGAAATTGAAGAAGCTCAATGAATAATTTACATTGTGGAGGTCCAAAATTGGGTGTCAATACAGTACTTCACATAGTCCACTATCGTACGAGGCTTTCACTATAACGGGCGTGTGCAGGTGCTATATCAGAGTTAGTTCCACTATAGCGAGGTTGCTATAGTGGGATGAACCGTTACAGTATCTTCAAATAGGATTTTATGTAGAAATAATCCCAAAACCTCTTAATTTCTGCCTTTTATTCTTAGGATTTGAGAGGGGCAATTTAGAGGTAGATTCTACTTGTTTTTCCATGGAATTTGTTGGTAAATGTAAGTTTGTTACTTCTCAATCTTGTAATTTGATTCTTAAACCGTAGAATCTATGATATTACTCTTGGGGGAGGGTTTTGAAAGAATTTCATAGTGAAAAAAGTCCTAAGTTGGGGAGGATGATCATGAATTGGCATGGGGTAAGAATTTGGTTATCATTCGGGTAATGTTTGGGTCATTTTTTATTAATTTTTGCATTATTTATTGTTTTAGACCAAGAACAAGCCAAGGCACTTCAAAATGAAAAAGCCCGTGTTCTTTAGAGTTTCCAAGGGGCTTGATTCGATATAGGTGATGGTTATATATTTCTGATTTATGTTTGTATGCGTGTCTACTACTTTATAGTATTAGTGTGAAATCTGTGTTAGGGAAAAATATGAAATGACGGCATGTTAATAATCTCATACAATGAACCTGTTTATGTGACTTATGGCTGTCAAGTGGTATTGTTCATTGTGTTTTTTATTGTGCATGTTGTTTGTGATTGGTGATTAACTCGGGTACATCGCCAGTACATGATTACTAATGTTTGGAAGATACCACGCCAGATATGTTTACTAACCCTGGTTGGCTCGAGTATCACGTCTGTACACTAATAGGGATTGACTCGGATACCACACCGGTACACTAACATTTTTAGTGTGGCTTTCATGAGAGGACCGATTATGTGTTTATGGATCCATGAGAGGATTGATTATGTGTTTATGGTTCTATGAGAGGATTGGACATTTGTATTTGTGATCATGTGGGACATGCATTCATGCATTATTTTTTCAGGATATTGTATTGGGAGTCCATATGAATTGGTGATTGTTGTAATATGTGATGTTCTGTGTTACTATATTGTGGTAAATTCTTTACGTAGCCGTGTGATCCTACCAATATATTGTGGTTTTTGTACAACTACTGCACATGTTCTTTTCTTGTTGAGTATAGGGCATCTTTCAGCGACTGATCTGAGACCTCAGTTAAAGAATAGTAATCGACATTGAATCCAAGGGTGAGCTATTTTTCCGGACTTCCATGAATTCCTCTTTTTTTTTGTCCATCTTTTTGGACTAAGACATTCTTAAAGACTATTGCTTATTTTTTTAAGCTTCGGGGTTGCATCCCCTTTATTTTAGACATTAGAGTTTTGGTACTACAACTTTAAGTTCTTAGGGGGTTGTTATTTTCGCAAATGTTTGTTGATTATTGAGTTGAGTTCATGTGACTCAATTCTTTAGTTGTTTAGACTGTTTTTACTACTTTGTATGATAAACTCATTTTGATAAATGGTGTGTTGGGTTTAGTTGGAGTTAGTTGTTGGTTCTCCCACCAAGTGGTTTAGTGCGGGTGTCACTCATGACAGTGTGAGTCGTGACATGGTCGATCTGCTATCTGGAATAAACCTTTATGTCCAAGTAATTCGGAACTGATTCCTGAAATTTATACAATTATTTGTAGAGTGGGTCCATTTTTTGTGCCATTTACAATAACATTTTCCTTTTTTTTAGGTATTTAATGTCCAGGCAGACAGATCAAAAGTTATTAATAACTCGATGGCACATAAATAAAATAAATATTCACTAAATAGAGATTATATTTTAAGATATATATAACTACAGATAATTTATTTAAGATAGGAGGAGTAAATGTCAAGGGTAATTTACAGTTTCCAATTCAATTATTTGGAGATGGGGTGTGATTTTGTTATCATGCACATATGATGCCACCTTTTACTTGATTCTAAGGGGACAAATGGTGACCATTCCAAGGCAGATATAGTTTTGTCATGTCTCTTATAATTGGTAGTTCCAATTGCAAAGAAGGAATCTTTTTGGAAGGGGGGCCAGACAATAACAACTTATTTTCCAGTTACACCATGTGACATGGTTTTTAGCAGAGTTCAATAATTCAAATAATTTAATCAATAAACTTATACTATTATCATATATTACAATTTTTTTAAAAATAAATTTGCAATGTGGTACTCCTTGTTGAAGTTACAATCTAATTCAAATACAAAGTAGAAGGAAAATTAGGAGAAACTAAAGTCTCTTCCTTGCACAAACTATATATAATGACTATTATTATCGCTCACTACAAGAAATCAGACTTTTTTGTGTGACAACTAAAGGTATCGCAAATAGGGCTAGCTATTCACGATTGACCTTAGGATCGCTGAGAGAAGTTCAATCGCTAAAATTAAGTACATTTGCTCTCATGAATCTCCATGCTTGTCATGTTTGTTCCATCGTACAAGCATGGCGATGCACCTCTTTACGATATAAAACTTTGCCTTTTGTTCCTTAGCCATGGTACTACACTTGCTTTTGAAATTTGAAGACCTTTGGGATGAACTCTTTGATAGCCTTGACTTGGAAGAAGAACTTGTCTTTTGTGAATAACTCCTTGGGAGAGGAGGATCTGAACTTATGGGACAATGTTGTGAATAACTCCTCCTTAGAGATGACTTAGAGGATGAATTATAAGAATTATTGTTAGGATCTTCCTTTGATAGTTTCCATTTCTCATCCATGTAATACTCCATTGATGTTATGACCTTCAATGAAATTAAACCACGCCTTCACTTCAGGTCTTCTGACAATGATTAGAATGATAATGACTCTATCTTTCTCGTTTGACTCCTATCGAGTTGCTTTTAGATATTGTTGATCCACTCTTGTGCTCTAATGAACTTTCATGAAACAAGAAGCAAAATGAGGAAGGGTGGGGGTGGGGTGGGGGGAGTGTAAATGAAGTTGTGTATATATGAATGTATGGTATAGAAGGGAAGAGTGTGAAAAATGTGTACAAGAGACTAGACAAAATGAAGCTAAGGAGTTGGCATCTATTTATAGCGATTAAGATCTAGAATGGTACCACCTCTATTCCTTTTTACTTTTCATAATTTACTTTCTAAGAGTCAAACTATCTGAGATTTGACGAATATTTTAAGATGTGTTTTTCCATCAGATATAAGAAAGATTGTAATTTATGGTATTTTTCATATAATTTTTAATTTTAAATATTAAATTAATCTAATCAAAATTCAAAGTAACTCTCGAAATGTAAAACATGACAATTATTCTGAAACGGGGAGTAAATTTTTTATGTATTCACTTTTTAACTCAAATGGTAGGGACGTTTATATCTAACCTCTCCTTCATGTATTCACTTTTTTTTACTGATATTAATATATCAATGGGGTACCTCTTGTCATTCAAAGTGGCTATTTTTTAAAATAATTTTTTTATTTTTTTGGAGAAGAGGGACAATTGTGACTCTTAGTTCTTTTTTTTTCTTCCAATTTTTGAATTTGGTTTGACAAGTGTTTCTTTAATTAATTTGAAATATATGCGAATGCTTACGTCTAACTTTTTGCTATGATTACATGCTTTGCAAACTCTATATATGTGATATGTATGCTCCACTAATGCTGTTGTGGCACTATATCATTGGCTCTTTTCTTGAATCAATGTGATTCTTCATCCTTTTGGAGATCATCACCTTTTATGATATTCAAACTCTAACTAATACTATTGCAGATATCGGATATCGGATGAAGTATGAATTATAGTTGGATGATTGAGATTTTTCATTTTTAATTAGAGGTATCAGATGTGAGCCTTTGGAATAAAAAAAATTGTGTTGAAAATATCACCTCTACGAGAGACTATTTTTCATAGACCTTGAGTTTAGAAATATAATTATTTTGAAACTAATTTAATTTGTTAAAACGGTTGATATTTAAGAATTGATGAATGACTTGTTAAATTTCTAATGAATGGCACTTATGGCATACTAAGAGATCTCAGATTCAAATATAAGTATGACGTAATTAACTTTAGGGAGGAAGCTATTCAAAGTGGGATTTCTAGCACAAATCAAAGTAAGTTGGCCCTCCTAACGTATCGATCATCGAATGAAAAAAAATAAAAAATTGATTGAAGTGTTTGGAAGGTATATAGATGGGAAATGTGAAAGGATTGATTTGATAAATGAACAATTGGTTCAAATGTTTTTGAAATTTCAATGTCATTTTCTCATAATGGTCGGTGGCTCATTACAAATAATTGAAGATTATATGTTGTTTCATTTCTATGTTCCTGCCTTTCTGTGTGTCTTGTCGTGGGATCATTTTATTAACTACGAAAAAAGACCATTACAAGTAAAAAGTATCCAATGTTTATATATTACTTGCTCGTAAATAGTTATTTTAAATTATTTATTACTTTTTCGGTTTTTCGGTTCTTTTTATTTGTTACTATTTGATTTGACATACTCATTAAGAAAAAAATTATTGATATAAATATTTTACCAAATTATCTTCTATTAAATGATGTTTAGTTAGGTTTTGGAAGATAAGTATTTATTGCCGAGGTAAAATATGAAAAATAATAATTAGTTTTTCTTGAAATGTCAAAAGTGAGAAGTAAAAATGAAAATTTATTTTAAGAATAAGTGATAAATAAAAGTGAACGGAAAAAAATATATTTTACAAGTTTAAGGAAAAGTTTTTTTTTTTCATTTTACCCGTTAGTATAGTTTTTCTTGATAACTACAAAATCCTTGATAATGGGGTATTATTACTTCTTGAGGTTGTTAATTTTTCTTTATTCCTAGGTTTTATTTAGATTTTCTACTCATTTATGTTGATACTCTCTATGTCCAACAATAGTTATTCATTATTGACTTGACATACCTTTTAAGAAATAATAAATAATATGGATAATATTACTATATTATCCTTTGACTTTATTAAATTTAATGCTTTGAAAAATGTGTAGATAATAAATAATATTTAATAGCAAGAATAAAATAATACTATAAATTATAAAAATTTTCATATCAATATAATTTTTTTAAAAATACATCTTAAAATGTTAGTCCAAATTTATATCGTTTGACTTTCAAAAAAAATTATAACAAGTAAAATGGAACGAAAAAATATTATCCCAGTTTTGATCAAAATTTTATGTAGTTTCACTCCGTTCATAATTACTTATCCGGTATAAATTGGCGAAATTGATGCTATTATTAGAGTTAGAGAGATTGAAGAAGTGAAAGAACAGTCAAATTAAAATATAGTACGATGAATGATTAATATTTAAGAATTATGAGCTGTAAACTTGTGTTTCTTTTGTTGGACTATACCATAGTGCAGGGTATCCTAAGGGTTGTGTTTCCACTCAAACATGTGGTAAAAGTGCTCTAAAGGGTCTGTTTGGAAAGCCACTTGGTAATTGGAATTGGTGTAATTACCAGCCTAGTAATTACACTGTCTAGTAATTACACTGACTTGTTTAGTTGCCATAGTGTAATTACACATGTCCTGTTTGGATGCCACAGTGTAATTACACATGTTCTGTTTAGATGTACAATTGCAATTATAAAATTATAATAAATTTT
>NW_006239201.1:92304-98399 GCF_000226075.1 Solanum tuberosum | reverse complement strand
AAGCATGGCATAAAGAAATAGATAATACGAGAAAATTACATAGAATCATGTAAAGTAAGGTTGAGAACAAGAAGAAAATGAAATATAATAATATAAAATAAAAAATAAACTTTTACAAATTTTTAGAATAATAAAAATAAAAAAAGAACTTAAAATAATAGAAGTAAAAAAAATTAAAACAAAAAAATAAAAATAGAAATTAAAAAAATAAATAAAAAGTAATCAGGTGGTAATTACCAGCAATTCACAGCATCTGCCTGTGAATTGTAGAGCATAATTACCTCCTGCTAATTACACCAATTACCTGCTGGCCAAGTAATTACTTGTCCTTCCAAACAGGACAAGACAGTGTAATTACATCAATTACACCAAATCCAATTACCAGGGTGTCCTTCCAAACAGGCCCTAAATATTCAATTTTACCGTTTAATTTTCTTTACTTAAATTTTTTTTTCCAATAGTACTAATCTATTTTCTTTGTGTACCACAGACATTTGTTTACTTAATCTTGTACTCACTTTGTTTTTAATTACTTGTCCACTTTTTCCTTTTTAGTTGTCTTTAATCACTTGTTCATTTTGACAAATTAAGAAAGCACAAATTTCTTTTTACCTAATACCCTCAATAAATTACTTTGAAAAATATAGAGTTTCTTGAAAATCTTAAATTTTTAATTCATCCACTTCATAATTAATAGGGGTAAATTGGTAAATTCACTATGTCAATCATTATTTTCTTAATAGGTGTGTCAATTCAAAAGTGGACAAGTAATTAGGAACAAATGAAAGTATTAATTATCTCTATGAATAGCTAACATAGAGGTACTATCTATGTATCTAGATCATGTGATTAACAAATTAGATTTTCAAAGGCATAATACATATATAGATAGACATTAGGACGGTTCAAAATCGAATCGAAATCGATAATTCGAACCGATAATTTAGTTATTGGGTCAATGGTTTGGGTTAATGGTTTAATGGTTCGGGTCTCGCTTTACTATAAATTTCTTATCGACTTATCAGTTCGAGTCTCGATTTGGCCATATTTCTAATCTGGTGTCCCGGTAACCCGATAAAAAGTTTAACTAATTACATTTATATCACTTAAGGCCTTAGGCCCTTTTAGCCTTTAGGGTTTACACTTCAATCTTCCAACTCTTTACAATGACTTTATAGTTGACACTCAAATTTCACAATAATATTCCAAAGCTGCGACATCACTCATTGATTCATTGTCATTGCTTCCACGCCGACGAGTTATATTGAATATCATTCTCTAAGTGTCTAAATTGGGGTTCAAATGGCTGGTTCCCTTAGTTTAAGTCTTTGTTTTTATCTTCTTATTACAATGAGTGAGTCAGTGAGATATGCCTGCAATATTGCAAAACTACAATATACAATGAAAAAGTTTTCATTAGTAATGGTCTCATGATCATTAATGATTTTCGTTAGTAGTGCTATAATGGTTTCTCTTTAATCTTTATAGTACATATCAAAATTATTGGCTTGGTTGTTATGAGGAATCCTTTTGAGTTTGTCAGTTTGCGCAATATTGATATCTCTGTCCAGGTTAATATGGAGTTTTATTAAGTGTTTTATGTAGTAATGGACTAACAGGAAAAAGTTCACTAGTGACTACTACGTACTGTTAATTAGTTATTAGTCTATTAGTAATTCTCAATGAAAATTGTGTGAACTGTTAACGGTTAATCCGATAACCGAATCGATAGCGATCACTAACCGATGAACTGATATCTTAACGGTTTAGCATGATTACAAATCGATAACCGATAAGTAAAACTGATAAATTACAAAACTGAACTGAATCAATCGATACGCAGTCCTAATAGACATATTAACTTGACCTCAACTAAAAACTAAACACTCCTATTTTGAGGATACACATCTAGACATCTCAATTCATCTTCATTGTATCATTCAACACTCCAACTTGCAAAATCATTATCTATAGTCTAAACCCCTCCAAATTTGTCTGTCACATCAACATCGAGTGTCCACAAGACACTGAGAACGAATTAAGATTTCTAGACGTGCATTCTCAAAATATGCAACTTATTTGGCAAATTGAGCATGGCTTAAAATAGCCATTGACTAGGACGCATGTTATGGCGTATACTACTCCCTTTGTCCAATAATAGTTGTTCACTATACTATGGGGGTTACATTATACACATTAATACATTTCATAGCAGTGTTATAAAAGGCGGGGGCGTGGGGCGAGACGTTTTATACAGTACGGGGTGAGGTGTAAGCCCCGAGACACGGGGCGTAAGTCCCATGGATCTACGGGGCGTAGTCTCAAGTATATTCAATTTTATAGTTTTATTACTAATAAAATAAGCAAAAGTAAACCTTTCAATGATTTTACAAATAAATTTTATAAATAACCTATAATATATAAAAATTATAGTTATTTGAGATAAGTATTAATAATCAATAATGAAGAAAAAAAGTATTATAATTACTATTTGAGAAATATCATTACACCAATAATAAAAAATATGATTTAAAGCAAAAAAGGTTAGAAAAAAAAACGCCCGGGACTATGTTGTTTATGCCCAGGACTTACGTTTCTATGCTTGAGGCTTACGCCTCAAATTTTAGAACTTACGCCTTATGGATCTACGTCTTTAATTTATGCCCCAAAGCGTTTTTGGTACGCCGCGCCCCGAGACTCGCCCCAAAAACGTTTTTGAAAACATTGTTCCATAGTATATAGAAGACGACATTTTTAGCCTAACATAAAGAATTTCTACTTTGTCTACTTCTATTTTACGAAATATAATCAACGGAGGAACTATCCAAAACATAAGGAAGCTAGCTTCCTTCAATCTAGACCCCTCCTTAGCCAAGCTATTTGTCACTTGATTTTCTTCCCTATATCTATGCTGCACCAGAGTGTTCCAAGTTTGAGTAGCAGTTCCTTGCAATTAGTCAAAATAACCACGAAGTAATGTTATGTAAATTTAGGTGATGAAATAATTCCATGGCATAAAACCTTGAGGATAAAAGGAAAGTTAAATTTTAGGCCTTTTAATTAAATTTATGTTAAAATATAAAATATGTGGATGGTATATAGAATAAAGATTGGTGAATTAAAAATGTGAAAGTGATGCAGGTATGAATGAAGTTATTCCATTCATGAATACTCATGATAGATGAATGCAATCTTTCGTATTTTCATGCAACCTTTCGTATTTCTAGGCTACCTTTTCACAAATCATGCATGAATCATCATGCTCACCTATAGGCTATAAATATCTGAATCTTTCTCAGATATTGACACAGGTTTTTGAAATAAGTTCACAAGAAGAAAAACATTGCATAGTAAGAAAAGAGTTTCTGCTTTTCCAAAAACTTCAAGTGTGATTACAAGCCATTGAGTGGTTCGCTAGACAACAAATTTGAGGTATCGCTATTTGTTTGTCATGGTCATTTTATCCTGTGAGGATACATTCCATAACCTCGATCGGGTATTTGAGTGGAATAATTTCCTTAAGGAAACTCTGTGAATTCAGAGGACTTGACTCTTCTTCCTTTCATCTAGTTGATTATATGATTTTTGTTTCCAAAATTTATTTAATTTCAGTTTGTCTATTTCATTATTTGTATGAAATTTGTTTGAAGTTATTTTGTTAGAAAAACATATTTTTCACTACGAACTTTAACAAATATATTATTCAGTACGTATCAATATAATATTTTGTTTCTAAATATTGAATATTGAAATATCAAATATTTTTAAAAAATTGTATCGATTAATTAGTTTAATACATACCAAATTATACACACAACTTCTTGCATGTTCAAGTCATGTGACAAGTTTATTGTTCTGACATTTCATATCATGGTCAAATGCCAACAATCATTCTCTTATTATATAAGAGAGAGTTCTGCTCAACAAGCAACACGTCTCCGTCGACGTGCCTGCTTCAGTGTATTTCGAAAAAAAATTAAAAATTTATTTCTTTTATTCTACTTTAATTTAATCAATATATAATTTTTTCCAAAAAAATTTACAAATTTATTTCTTTCGTTTTACTTTCCAAAAACAAAAATTAAAAAAATTATTTCTTTTTTCTACTTTAATTTAATTAGTGTATAATTTTTTTCGAAATTATGAAATCCGTTTTAGCTATGACTTTTAGTTTTCAATTCAAGACTTCACGCTGAAGCAAGCACGTGTCCGTCGACGTGTCTGGTTCAGCATGCTTCGGAAAAAATATTAAATAATTATTTCTTTTGTTCTACTTTAATTTAATTAGTGTATAGTTTCTTTGAAATTATGGAATCCATTTTAACTATGACTTTTAGTTTTAATTTCATATTCTATAGTATTTTCTATATTATTTTGAATTTTGGTAATATTTATTTATATCTTGTAACTATTTTGAGTAAAAAATCAATGATCGATACAAAAAATGCTTTAAGTATGAGCCTCTTCACATTAAATTTGCGCAAACAAAAGTAATTAACAACTTAAATATCTAAAAATCATATTAAAAATTAATTATCTTTCTAAATTTTACTTATATCACATAAACTAAAATTAAAAAATACTAAAATATTGGGCCCGTGCGTTGCACGGGCACCTGTGTCTAGTATTGGAACAAATAGTAGTTTGTATACATTATTTTTTTAAAATAAAATAAAATAGAATGGTTCTTTTTTATTTGAATATTCTTAGGTCCAGAGAAAATTTGATTGAAATCAAACCTTACACTTCTGGAATGTCATATACAAATTCTATTAAAAAATAAGTTGTCACTCAATTCTTGTACATTGTTCATTGGCATCCAACTTGGTGGATTTATGGCATATGATTTTGTTAGGAAAGTTACAGAAATCTCATATATTTTGGTTAATTACATCATATCCCGGACGTTTTTTCAATTATAAAATTTTGGATTTTTCATTGTTCTCAGATAGATTTCTTGGTTGTCCGATACATTGCAAATGATACATTACTTAATGGGAGGGATGCATCCGAGAGTTATTTTTGTAATTTTTTTAAATGGTAGAAAATTTTAGAGATTATGATATCTTAAGTTATGTATTTATGTAATTTTTCCTTTTTGTTGAGCTATTGAGTTGCATTTTTCTTCTATCTATCGATCCTTTGCTCATCTAACCAAGTTTTTGCACATATTGATTTGTAAAAAAATTTTGGAGGTAATTGATCTTGTATTTTGACTCAAATTTGAAACTCAACAAGTTTTGTCTTTCTTTATCGGACATATAACCTTTTCTTTATTGGACTCTCATAAGAGTGGGGATGAGAAGGGTCCCTTTTTTTTCCCTATCAAACCTTAGATATTTGCAAATGTGATCTCGTTTTTTTTGTTAACTGGTTTACGATAGTTTTCTATCTTGATTCAACATATTCATTTTATTGCTACTTGTGAAGGCACATGTACTCTAAATATCGTAAATATTTCTAATTAAATATTGGAATACAATTGCTCTATCATATTTAGGTAAAATTCAAAAATAGCCATATTTTAACTTTGTTAATTGAAAAGTAGTTGCTATGAGTTTTAAATTCTACTAGTAAAATTTCAGAATACTGTCATGAAGCTTCGTCAGTGAAATTTGAAACTTTATGACAGTGACTATTTTTAAAATATAAGATCAAAAAGTGGTTAGCGAGTGGAAATCGAGGGCTTTCGATTTTCCTTAAATGAGTTTTATGATTTGTGAATTTAAATTTATCGAATTAATGAATTTAATGATATTATTTCTAACATATGGATACTTGGTACATCTTTTTATTAATTTTTTTTTATCACTCCACTAAACTAATGAAAATAGTAACGTTCTTGCAAGTGCTTATGTACGGTGTTTGAGTCAGCAAATACCAATTTTCAAAGTGTACAATAATTAATAATTATGCTTAGACTAAAAATTTGAAACTTATTTAAGATGCTGTTACTTAACCACCACATGCATGAAAATAATTCAATTTCCCATTTGGGATTTTGTTTTTATGCTAATACACCAATGATCATGACTTCTTCAGTCAAATATCATCATTAATATTTATCTAGTTGATTTTTTTTGTGTGGGGTGGGG
>NW_006239201.1:90836-91785 GCF_000226075.1 Solanum tuberosum | reverse complement strand
GGGGGAGGGAGTGTTAGCAATATCTTTTATGAATTTTTTGTTTCTTTTTTTCTATAAGTCCCGGTGAGATTCGTCGTTGTGAGACCATGAGGTCATTCTAATCGTGAACATAATTAAAATCTCTTACAAAAATACAAAATAAATTATACACAAATGTCAATATAGTTTGACCTTTCCACACATATACGTAAGATCTAGTACATCAGATTGCTCATTTTTATCTCTCATATTTTGTAAGTAAGTAGCTTGGTACAAAGGTAATAATTGTTATTGTGCCACCAAGAGATTATAGGTTCAAGTCATGAACATAATTTCTTGCAAAAATATAAAGTAAGACTATTTAAAAGTGAATCAATGTGATTCAACATTTCTAGACCAATTACCGCATGCATAGTACATGGAGTAGCTCTCTTATTTTGTTCTCCCGTTTTTATAAGTGAGTCTTGACACAAATAAAAATTATCATTATGTGATCAAGAAGTCACAAATTATAAAGTCATTAAAATCATTTCTTGAATAAATTCAAAGTAAAATAACATACGAGTAAGAATTATCATTATGTGATCAAGAGGTCACAAATTGCAAAATCATGAAAATAATCTTCTGCATAAATGCAAAGTAAAAACAACATTTGAATAAGAATTATCATTATGTAATCAAGAGGTCACAAATTGCAAAGTCATAAAAATAATCATCTCCATAAATTCTAAGTAAAACAACATATGAATTTTTTTTATCATTATGTAATCAAAGAGGTCACAAATTGCAAAGTCTTGAAAATAATCTTCTCCATAAATTCAAAGTAAAACAACATATGAAAAACATGATCATGTATAGTTAAAGCTTAATTAGTACATTAAAACATTTCTTTTTTCATTTTTTGAGTGGAGTGAATATATGTAGTTCATCATCAATACATTTAATTGTCGATAGTAATGAGCTATATATA
>NW_006239201.1:38470-89209 GCF_000226075.1 Solanum tuberosum | reverse complement strand
ATATATATATATATATATATATATATATATATATATATATATATTATACTCTTAAATTTGAAGGAGAAATAGAATAGCTAGGTAATTGTAGTATTCCTTCTTATGTGACTATCTATTTTGTTGCATCAATTATATCGTGAGGATTTACACGAATCCATTTTATTATTTCTATATTATTTTTTTCATTCACCTTACACTATTTTTATTCTTTTATTATGTAAAATTTATTGTTATCTAGTTACAAAAAGATTAAAATATTTTCTGATGTCTTCTTCAAATTTCAAGTACTACAACAAGTCAACACTATTTCAATACCATTATATTAATTTATCAAATTCAGCCTAAACACTATTTTGATGTCATTGGTATCAACTTCTCAAATTCTTGAGTCAAGTTTTATTATTTTAACTTTATATTATATTTTTTAATCAAAAAATTTCATTGTTTACATTCTTACTTTATAAGATATGTGTATTATCTATTCTATCCAAATTTCATTCGTAGAATTACACTAATTATACTATTATTATTCAATTTATATATATCAACCAGCAAAAGAAAAAATCAAAACATCTTGATAAAATATGACTTTAAGAACCAATATTATTGAAACATAATACTTTTTTTTTTAATAATAATAATATTTAGATCAATTTATGGTGACCTCAACTAAAGTACACAAGTGAAATTCACAAGCATATAGTGGTTGAAATTCTAGCATGAGATCTCTACTATATTACTTTTTCTCTCCATTTTTATTTGTTCAATATATAAAGTTAATATATTTTAAAGAAATAAAAAATAAAAAATAATATTAAGATATTATTTTTTAAATATAATAATTCAATATTTTAGGAAATAATTATAATTAAATATAAGACAAAAATTATCAATTAAATAATAAATATTTTTTAATTTTCTTAATTAGATAAATAAAAATAGACATCTTTAAATAAGTAAAAGTGAACAGACGAGTAGTACTCCTATGATTCTATCACTTCTATTAATTAGTAAATAATACCTCAATCATTTACTGTCACCCTAAATGACACTCCAAATATAATTAGGTCATAAAACTGAAAAAAAAACAATAATAGAAAATGGCCTACAAAATTAATTCTCCCGTTTTATAAGTTCCTTAATAAAATTATTTAATCCCCTTATTTTTATATTCATAAGCATCTCACTTAATTAGCACATCACTAAATTCTTTTTTCCCCAAAACAAAAAAAATTAACTTACTAATTAAACAATTAGTAATAAGTATGACTTAACTTCCTAACTGTATCCGTGAAACATTGCAATCTGATGGTGATTGGTCAAAGAAAGTGGAAAGATTGGTCAAAGTCTAATTTCATCAATATATTTGTATAGTCACATGGTATTGTACTAAAAGAATATAAAATATAAAATAGCATATACTTTTATACAAAAAAAAATGATTTATTTTTTTGCAACATTCACACTCTTCCTTGATTGGGGGGTGGGGGGGTGGGGGGCATTAGGACATGTGATTTCAAAGAATCATTTGGAGGTCCACATGGAGACATGTGGGCTATGCAACCGTAGAAACACAAAGCACACTTGTCTAGGATAGCAACATGAGAATTATAGTACATCAATTATAATGCAAGAATTTTATAATTAAAAAAAATATCACTTTTGAAAATAAAAATGATTATGAAATTGTTTTGGAAAAGAGAATCTTGATGAAATTTCTTGTTGATTGGGGAAAATGTTAGGCACCTTTCAAATTTTGTGGTGTTAGAGTGATCACTTTATTATTTGTTGTATTGGCTTAAATAATATTCAATTGGATAAACTACACATACTCACAAAAGCTCACACAAAATAGGTTCAAAATATTTATTACAAATTCAAAGTAAAAATAAGGCGACGGACATTGAAGGAAGAAACTTAAGATAACACGTTCGTCTCTTAGGTGTTCTCTTTTATGCAACACAAGAATGGGGGAGATTTCGATCTATTTTATCTATCCTATCCTATCTTATGCTTTCCCTGGCATATCTGGTCTTATCAACGAATGGCATTCGCTTATACAAAAATAATACAAGGCATTTTTCAGGACATAAGTATAATTATTTGCGATTGGTATACGCAAAGCATACAATTATGTTATTGCAGGATACTATAATAGTATGTATCTAGTAAAAAAAATACATATGACATAAACACAATATAAAATTATGTTATTTATATCAATTATATGTATTTTTTTGCATGTAGTAATACATGAGATATACAATAGACATATATCTTGCTTGCTTCCTTGTTTTGTGAGGTGGAAGTTTTTGTTTGAAAGTAAATTAGAATTCAAATTGGGGAGGAGGGAAAAGGGAAAGAGAGATCGAGGAGGATCTAATTTCTTTAAGTTCTTTAAGTTCCTATATTTTCAAAATCTTCCTATACTAGATAGTCATGTACAAATATCCCTAAAATGGGAAAATGGGGCTCTCCTATAATCCAAAAAATATTTGGACAAACAACACAAAACTCCACTAGTTGAGGGTTTAATTATGTGTTTTTTTTGAGTTTTGAAATTACCATTCATGTCAGATTTTGGTCAAAATTAGGTGTAATTTGCATGTATCTTGAATACATGTGGTCAAAGCTAGGTGTAATTTGTTCCAGATACAGTGTATCCAAGTGGATTACATGTATCTAACTCCCTCACTCGCCTCTCTCCTATCTCGCTCGCATCTCTCATCCCTCGCTCGCCTCTCTCCTTATGTATATGGTATCTCATATTCATGTATCTAGTGTGATTCATATGTATATGGGATATACAAACTCTCATTCTCGCCTCCCTCCTATCTCGCTCACATCTCTCCCTATGTATCTGTATTTAAGAATGTATTTGATATTCATATACATGTATCTTATGTGATTCATATGTATCTAGGATACACAGACTCACCTCCCTCCTATCTCGCTCGTCCCTCTCCCTATTTATCTATTTTTTAGAGTGTATTTGCTAGAAAAATACATGTATAGGTATATCTGACTCGAGATCTGGCATGAAATTATTAATTAGTGAGAGACAATATACAATTATTTCAAACCGTATGGAGCATTAGTAAATTTGATAGAAATTTTTGTGTACTGAAGTAGTTAATTCAAAATAGTATAAGGTAACTTACTTGGCAACTGCCATTTAAAATATATCTATTTTTTGAAACTTATTTAACTAATAATAACCATTTTTGATAAGCTTCAGATGAAATTCGACGACACTTTTTGGTGATTAATAAAAGTCTATACTTACCAAGAAAAAAATTATATATATATATATATATTCTTGTTTAATTTATGGATTAGAATGCTAGCTGAATATGTGGGAGATTATTAGAAAAGTAATTATTGTGTTTTGATATTTATTTGATTTTGTTATCACTAATATAGGAAACTCCAATTTTTAGATTTTATTCATAACAATATTTTTCATTTATGGTATAACATTATATATATACCATGTATAAAAGTATATATTGTAAATTATGCAATTTAGTTAATAGTTATAGAGTATGAAATATTTTATACAGTTGCTAGTATTTATGTAATTTCCTCCAAATAAATTACAAAGGAAGCATAAATTAAATGACAACCCTAAAAATGGATATTTATGCACTTCAACCTGACCCAAATCACTTTTATTGATGCCTTTTTTCACGGCCCACGTAATTGAGATAGCCCATTTTCATAGTTGTTCTTGCTCAAGTAAGTTTTATGGTTAAACAAATGTAAATTCCACTATTTTAGGAGCTAATTATTTAAATTTATGTTAGTTTATAATATTACGTTCCTTAATTCAGATACTCAGATATAAGAGGTCAAAATTAGGTGTAATTTGTTCTGAATACATTGTATTCAAATGTATTTACATATATCGACTGTCTCTATTACCCCTCTCATATCTCGATCATCTCTCTCCTCTCTTGCTCACATCTTTCTCACTTTCACTCGCATCTCTCCCTATGTATCTACATTTCATAATGTATCTAGTAACATGTATCTGAGATACATAGGCTATCTCACTCGCCTTCATTCTTCTCTTGCTCGCATATCTCCCTATTTTAGTGTATCTGAAGCAAAAATATTTAATGGCTTTGAATCGTATTAGAGATGAAGTGCTCTGGTACTTCATGGAGAAATTTGTCTTATCTACAAGTCCTCTTATTACCTCAGATTATGTGCTCATGGTTAACTATCACACACACATTAATCATTTGGCTTTTTGACGATATGGAGATCTTAACTGGACTAATATGATAAGCTATTATTTATTACTCGATTTTCCCGTTTTCCAGAGCGTCATAGATACAAGTAGGGGTGTACATGACAGGATTGGTTCGAATTTTTCAAATATCAAACTAAACTATTTGTGTCAGATTTTTAAATTTATAAACCAAACCAAACCAATAAAACTCTGGTTATTTCAAAAAAATTCGGATTTTTCGGTAAAGTATTCATACAAACATATAATTTACTTGTAATTCAAATAGTTCTTTAGTCCTACCAAAATACAACAATCGAATGTGTTTCTTAAGAAAATAACACAAAATATGATATGATTAATAACACTAAAATATCCAACAAAAAAAATAATGAAATCGCGTAAAATAAATATTGCAAATTAACAAGTCAAAATGAAAATGATCATAATTTAAAAGTACTAAATCATGCTAAAATAAGTTTAATAAGTATGAGTTACATGGCTAAATATTAAAGGAAATTAAAAATAGATTATGTATTTTAATTGTCTAAACCAATGTAAAACTAAAGAACAAATATTCAATATTATTGTCATTCTTAGTGTTGAATTGATTTTCTTTTTTTGCATTAGTATTAATTTGATTTTGATTTAAGCTTTATTATAATTACCAATATTTGTGGACTATAAATCTTTATTGAACCATTCATAATTCTAAGTTTCAAACTTGAAATAATATATTAAAAGATAAAAAACTATGAAAAAAGTATAAGAAATATTTAAAAATTATATCAAAGTAAATATTTTTATGTATAAAATAAAATTTTAAAATTATATATATAATGTTGGGTTGGTTTGGTCTCGAGTTGTTTTTTTTAGTTAAAACCAAACCAACCCAAGTATAGTCGGTTTTTTTTTCCAATACCAAATCAAGTCAAAACAAATCACTAGTCGAAATTTTTTTTCCGGTTTGACTCGATTTGTGGTTCGATTCGGTTTTGTACACCCCTAAATACAAGACATAAATTTAAAATCTTCGAAGTAGATCTAATCAAGGGTGAATTAAGGATGGAGGAGACTAAGTAGACGTTTGGACATGTGATTTCATCTCATGATTTAAAATGATGAAATCAGTGTTTAGATATGTTCCAATAAGTTTGATTTGAGAATTTTAAATCATGATTCCACATTTTTCAAATACAAAATTGACCCTTAAGTTTATATTTTGTAAAAAAAACCCACCATTTTATATCTACAATATTTTGCGAGAATGCCAAAGGAGTGACAAAATATGAACATGATGATATAGTTACTAATGATATTGACCAACAAATGACTTAATAAATAAAATACACTACAACTCATGTTCAATTTTACTTTTGTATTGATCTAAAGTTCAATCAATAAATGTTGTGATAATGTATTATACTTTTGTTATGAACTTTTGCTTATTTGGTATACGATATATAAATAATTGGGGTAATTTTTATAATTTTCTGTAACGATCCTTTTCGGTCATTATGAGTAGGTCAATGGTGGAAGAATCAGGCTAGAAAACTTTCTGGTTAGTGACTTGCAAATTTTAAGCTAGGCCATTCTCAGACGGAATCTGAGTAAGGTGAGGTCTAGGACCATCAAGGAATGGGTGAGGTGATATGTCTAGGCTTGGGTTATATTTTTATAGTAGCCAAGACATTAAGGAATTCATAAGGTCTTTCATAATCGAATTCGGTTAAATTAAACTCCCGGTATCGAACTTGTCATGAAGAAATTAGTTTGGAATGTCAAGATTCGAAGGTGTGTTGTGAAATAAGGGTTTAGGGGGAGGATTTACGAGGTTCTGTCTCCGTGAAAGCCGCTATAGAAGGCGTCGCGCTGTTATAGTGGGTTGAATTAATTCCCCCTTTAGTAGGTGGGCCGTTATGGTGACGCCGTTATTGCGGGATGGGCCACTATAGCGGGGTTAGTCGGGATTTTATGCAAAAAAGTCCCAAAAATCTCTTGTTTTTTGTAACTTAGTTCGTAGAAATGGGAAGAGCGATTTAGGCAGTTTCGTGCAATTTTCCACCCAATTCTTCGCAAAGGTAAGTTAATAACTTCTCCACCTTAGAATCTAGGTTGTTGATCTTGGGGAAGGAGTTTTAAACTTTACTTAATGTTGAAAAGAATCCTTGATTGGTAGAATGATGATGGAAATGGCCCAGGTTGGGATTTGGTTATAATCTGAGTGTTGTTAGGTCATCTTTAATTAATTATTATGTTTTATTAATTGTTTAGACCAAGAACAAGTCGGAATTCATAATAAAGGGGAAGCTCCAGTTCTTTAGAGTTTTCAGAGCTTGATTCGAGGTATGTGATAGTTGTTATTTTCTCGTTTATGTTATATGTGTTTGTTAACTGCATCGTTTGTAATACATGTGATACATGATTAGGAAAGTTTAAATGCATAATGTGAAATGCAAGAGGTTGTCAATCGCGTGCAATGAATGTGTTATATGAGTGTACATATGTGATTGTTTGATTGTGATTATGATTATGCTGTATTTTGATGCTTGGGAATGGTTACCATGGCGGTACACTAACATCTGAAACGGGTACCTCTCTGGTACACTAACTTGGGAATGGTACCATGATGGTATATTAACTTGGGAACATGTACCATGATGGTATATTAACTTGGGATCAGATACCACATTGATACATTAACCGTTTGTATGAGTGAGTTCCATGAGAGGACCGGATTGGCTTGTTGTGTTGTGATGGTTCGTGTTGTTATGCATACAAATTACGGACTATGTTATATTATGTTGTAATTGTGTAGTATGTGCTTCTAAATTGTGGGTTTCTGTCTATATTTCGTATGGTAGAACTAGCCGATGATCCTACTAGTAAATTATTGGTGTGTGTTAATACTACACTTGCTCTCTCTTGTTGAGTACAATGCATCTTCAGGCAACTGCTTCGCGACTGCAACTGTGAGACACCAAAATCTGAATCCAAGGATAAGCCACTTCCTCTGGAATGCTATGAATTCCTCTTATCTTCTTAGTCCATTATTCGGACTCAAACATTCTAGACTTGGTTTTCGGGGTTGCATCTCCTATCCTAGACTGAAGATGTTTTGTAACTATAGCTTTCAGGTTCTAGGAAGTTTTATTTCGTATTTGTTTTTCTTTGTTAAATTTGAGTTTTTGGAAACTCAATCTTTTCATTATTTTAAGATTATTTTCTTAGTATTTTATATCATGACTTAATTCTTAATTTGTTGTTGGGTTATGCTTGGGTTGTTAGTTGGTTCTCCCATCGGAGGATTAATGTGGGTGCCACTCACGACCGGTCAGGATCGTGTCATTTGGACAACTTATGGGAGTTTTATGTTTATAAGCAAATAATATAACTTAAAATTCAAATTGCATGTTCAAACAAAACTTCAACTTCATCCCATATGATTTCATATCACGATTTCATTTTTCAAACAGGGCAAACAAACCCTAAAACCTTGAGAGATTCAACCATTTTTAAGGATTTAATACGGGAGCATGTTCCATTGACTCTTTTAAATTTAACGAAATCACGCATATTCACATGTTTTTTTTTCCTAACGATTGGTATGAGAAATTGTGTTGATTGGATGAACTAGAAGAGATATGCATGGGAGCTTACAATTCTGAAATTAAACTGTAAAAAATTAAATCATATTTGTCTGCAAACTTGGATTATTCCATCACTAATAATGTGATTGCTCTCACCGGTATTATTGTTTATGTTTAGTATGTTGAACTTTTTATTTTTACCATATTATATGTTAAACTTGACGCAGCTATAAGAAACAATCACATCACAACCACTTCCCTAATTTTGGCATTGTACAAGTTTTGTGGCACTAGTAATCTAGTATATACATACACATTAGATAAAATTTTAAACAGTATCAGCGATATATAATAAAGTCTCTTGTATTTGACTATTACAAGGCAAGACATTGATTTTTCTGTTGGATATGTCAACAGATTTATAAATATAAGAACTCAACATCAAATATGAATCTATTCTTTCACAAGAAGAATGATTTGGTATTAATCGGTTATACTGAAGTCGATTTTGGTGTCGATATGAATGATCGAATATCTACATCAAGATATGTATTTATTTTTTTAAAGTGGAACAAGTATTTCTTGGTGCAACTACAAGTAAGAAATTGTTTCTTTGTCGACTACGAAGGCAGAATATAAAACAACAACTCTTATACTGCTCAAGAATCTGTATAGCTCCAAAGACTTGCTCGAGATAGCATCTATTTATATCAAAGTCAACTGGGATTTTTGTAGACAAACAAAGTGCCATCAAGCTCACAAACAATTCGATTTTTCATTCAAGAACTAGGCACTTGGAGATGGAACATCATTTAATCTGAGAAAAAGTTCTTGATTGAACTATAAATACTTTAGAAGTACTAAGTAGGGAGAATATTCATGACATATTCACCAACTCACTTTCTAAAGTTTCACTTGAGTTCTTCCGCAACAAGATTGTGCTAGTTTTCAACAAATCATTTGAAGGGTGTGTGTGAAAAAAGTTAAAGTTAATATTTGAAATCTCATAGATTTTTCTAGAACATTTAAAGAAATATCTAGATATTCTAGAGAATTGCTAGAGGATAAAGTTTGTTAAAATTTATATATATATCTTGGAGATCGAGTTTCTAGAACCATCCATAGACAAGTATAAATAGGGATGGTCTTGTTACATTTATAATCAATCCAAATCAAACCAATTCAAAAAGTATTCTTCCATAATAAAGTACTCTATTCACATTCACCCTTTTCCTTTTTAGTGAATTTTTTTATCCTAGTTATAGATGAATTTTTCAATCCTAGTTAAAGATGCTAATAGAAGTTCTTCCCACTTTTGCTTTTCTTTTGTTATTCTCTATCCACAAAATTCATAAAATGACATATTTTCTCAAATTTAACCAATCAAATTAAATGGAAAAAATTTCAAGAGAATTTAGCAAGATAATTGACAGGTATACTACTATTGCAAGAGTTTAACCAATATCAAAATCAAGTCAAAAACAAAATTTCTTAGCAATGATTCATAAAACTACCACTGGTCTAATTTATCTCTTTGGGCTGTGAATTTATTTTTTTTGCACCTTTTATATTTATTATCTTTGATTGTTTCAATTTGAGATGTTGCTCCTCATAATGTTCTTTGAGCTTGATAATTTTTTCAATTATGGCAGTCCAATAAGTAACACCTTGCATTTAATGTTAGCCAAAATGCAGGGATTCTCAAAGAAATCTGAGGTTTTAGCAGCTGGACAGGAGCTTAGCGGAGAAGCTCGAGTTATTCAGCTATGATGGATGAAAAGATAGAAGATGAATAATAGAATTCCATCGGAAAGTGTATTTGTATATTCAATTGTTGATTCAATCTGTAATGATACAATGTCTTATATAGAAATGAGAAAGAATAGTATCTTGCTAACTGCTTCTAACTAATCCAACAACACAACTAACTATTCATAAGGCAAAACTAACTAACTTGACCAGCTGATTCATTTATTGTGTAACAGTACTCCCTATTGCAAAGAGATCCTTGACCTCAAGGATCTAAATGAGGAAACAATCAATGCATTAAAGAATTCCCAAGTAGCATGATCTACTGACTTCTGCTTCCACTACTATCAGCAATTGATTCGCAATGTTGTTCAGACTTCAGATGATCCTTAGATGTAATTCTCTTAGACATTTTCCCACCTTCAGCACCAAGGTTAAATCCATTTCCACAACATTTCATGTGTATGCTATTGATGACTGCAAAAGGTCGTTCATTCTTCCCAGATAGTGCAGTCACTTCAACTGTCGGACTCGTATTCCTGAATAAAGGGTAGGAGAGTGGAAAAACATAAACAAATGATTGCCTTCATTCTCCATTTCCGCCCAAAAGATGTCGAGCTCGTCTTTCCAAGTGAAGACGTAGAAAACTGTAACAGTGGAAACTTAGTGCATTCCTTTCCCTTGAGATCACCCTGTAATCATTTAAAATTTATTAAATATAAATTTATAAAATGATTCGAGTTATATTAAATTCATAAATATATTAGTCCAAATAAATTATAGATTAATATAATTGGGCTAATTATTCAAGTCCAATAAATATGAATTTGATTAAAGTCAAAATTAATTGATTCGGGCTATAGATGAGCCCAATTTACTAAGTCCAATGTCATCTTATCCTAGAGGCCCATTCTTTTGGTGCCACGTGGCAAATGACATGGCATACCAAGTCAAACAGGAAGCGAATGGGATCATGACATGTGTCAAAGATGACAAGCCCGCTCCATAAAGCCCATATGCCATGTCACTTAAATCTGATTGGCCGAAGGGAATCCTGTTCCAATCGCAACTCCTCTATTCTAAAACTATAAATAGGGGTCCTCATAATTCAGAAAAGAGGACAGAAAATTCTAAACAAGAAGCTAGAGAAAAATCCGTGGTACAAACGCCATAAAATTCTCTATAAAGCTACAAGTTTAAGAATTCAAGCAAAAGTTCAAGAACGACCAAGATCAAGACTATCAGGTTCAAGAACAAGCTCGAAACCCTTGAATTCAAGCAAAAGTCAAGATCAAGATAAAGTTCAAAGTTCAAATTCATCAAAGATTCAAGATCAAGCTTTAAAGCCCTTGAATCATATTTGAAAAGGCGAATTCAGAGGAATCATAGAGATTGAAACACTCGCACTTTGAAATAATAAATACGATTGTTGCTATAATTTTCCGTAAGTTCAAAGTTCAAATTCATCAAAGATTCAAGATCAAGCTTTAAAGCCCTTGAATCATATTTGAAAAGGCGAATTCAGAGGAATCATAGAGATTGAAACACTCGCACTTTGAAATAATAAATACGATTGTTGCTATAATTTTCCATTCTTATTATTGTTTTCTCGACGCGAATTTTATTGTCTACACACCCTTGTTCCCAAGAATGAAATATGAACTAGAGATTTGATAATTGATGACTTCTAAATGTGTAACATTGTGACAGTTCACAAGGTACGCCATGTTGCTCCCCAATATACACGCAAGTGTACGTGGTCGCTCAAGTAATATAAATTCTTAAAGAAACGAGTTATCGTTCCCAAAGGGCTTATGATCAATTTATATTAAACACTCAATTCTACAAATAAAAGTAACAGTAACCTTTTCAAGAGTTAGTGATTGATTGTTAACTACTACTACTTTCGCAATAAATAAAAGTAACCAAGATTGAACGACTTAAAGATGATGTTCAAGCAAGTAAAAGACAACTCCAGGGCTGCAGCATGTATTGAATCTCATGTATCATATTATCGGCTTAGAACTAATTTCAGTTGTCAAGTTACTGGTTTATAGGGTTAACTATATGAGTCGGGCTACACACCTCTCGTCACCTACTCCAATTAGCTATCTAACAACATCGTTGAGCAGGGATAAATAGACTAACTGGCGAGCATTTATATTTCATCATATTTCGTAACTAAGCAAGGTGTTCGTCCGGGCGTCACTCCTGAACACTAATCACCTCAATCTAATGGGTGGACCGAGCTCTCTATATTCTCTGGTCTAATCCCGTTTCTCTCAATTTTAAGATTAGACAATATATTTATATCATGGTGATCAAGCCTAAAATACTAAAACAAGATTATAGAAGTAACTTATATTGACAGCCAAGAATTAATTCAAAAAGCCTTTAATAATCAACAATCCATTCGTATCTACAGCCCCAGAACTAGGGCGTTTAGCCACTCATACTATTAGAAAACCACAAAATACAATTGTTCATGCGATTTTCGGAAAAATAGAAGAGTTAGAAGATCAAAACCTATTACAAACGTAGATACTTGCTCTTGCACACCAATAAAAAGTCGAACCCTAACAATGGAGCCCTAAGGGTCTATTTATAATAGTTAGGAACAATAGAGTCGAATTCTACTTCAACTAGGAGTCCTTTTTAAATCAACTTTTGCCAAAACACCGCACAAGACTGGGGCATCGCGCCCAATTCACGCCTGGCAGGCTGGCACGCCGCGCTTTCAGTGCGACCAAAAGTGGCCTCAGTCAACTAGAGCTTGGCGCGTGGCGCCCTTGTTGCGCCAGCGGTGCTGGGGCGCCGCCCCTGGCTTTTGCTCCTAGCGTCACTTTTCATCTTTAACTCATTTTTCTTTCTTGACTCAATCACTTCCCTTAGGAACCCTGCAAAATTGCTAATCATGTATGTTAGTATGCAATCATCGCAATCTTAAGCCAAAATATGCTAGTTAGATTAGTGAATGTCCTAAAACTTACGTTAACGATGGGTAATTTATAGTATTTGGGCATATAAATATGCCCAAGATCACGTCATATGGTCATACATTCTCATCCTCAACACTATTGCTTTTTTGCTCCCGATCATATCCCAAGTTGACAATGATAGAAAACCATCAATCCACACTTTTAGTCTTTCCTCTGCAATTAGAAAGATCGATTTTCAATCTCTTCATTATGGCAAGTCTTCTTATTACTCTCCATGTTTAACCATAAATCGCAGGAAGTCAAGACGTTGGAAACAATTGTATCAAAATGAGATTGCCATGAGAGTACTTCTTTCCAATCACCATCCAAGGATTTTGTATCCACATGACTGTTGTCATTCAAGAAAAACCAACCAAGATGCATATTTTCAAAAGTCTCGATATCATTCTCCTTATCTATAAAGAATGCATCACAAAACAAGTCTTCCAAAGATTCAGTTTTATTGTTTTTTTCAATGGTGTCACTAAACAGAGAATCTATATCTAAATCTCTTTTAGGCATTTCATCAAGAACCTTGGAAGTATATGATGTCTTCTTGATAGAAGTTTCTTGTGGGTAGATTAGAGAATTCAAAACTAACCAGCTTCTTTGGGGAATCTGCCCCAAATCTTTCCACTAACGCTACTACATATTCATTCCAACATGGTGGTTGAATGTATTGCCTGTATTTCATAAAGGACAAGTGCCACCGAACAGCTTCACCTTCTAACTGTAGAGCAGTAATGTTAATCTTCTCCTCCATGGGAATGTTCTCTCCATATTGAAGAATTGATCGATTCTAAACAACCAAAATCTCAGATCTTTTCCAGAAAACTCCAATGTCGACCCTCGAGGTTAATGTGAATTCTGATTACTGAAGTTACTGTGTGATTGTTGCTCTGAATGCCATCCACCCACAAGTATTTTGTCTCCTCCTGTGGGTATTTTATCCCTTTCATTCGCTCCATTTCTTGCCATTAGTTCCTTAATTTCAAGCACTACTTATTCCAATTTTTAAACATTTGAAATTTTCTTTGCTAGAGTACCAATTTCCAATAACATTTTCTGCATCATTTCACACAATTCTCTTACTTCACTAGAAAAACTCTCATTTGCTCTTGCTGATTTTATCATTGTTGACAAGGATTCTTATGGCTCTGATACTAATGTTAGCCAAAATGCAGGGATTCTCAAAGGAATCCGAGGTTTTAGCAGCTAGACAGGAGCTTAGCGGAGAAGCTTGAGTTATTCAGCTATGGTGGATGAAAAGATAGAAGATGAAGAATACAATTTCATTGAAAAGTGTACTTGTATATTCAATAGATGATTCAAACTGTAGTGATACAATGCCTTATATAGAAATGAGAAAGAATTTTATCTTGCTAACTGCTTCTAACTAATCCAACATCATAACTAAGTACTCATAAGGCAAAAAACTAACTAAGACCAGCTGATTCATTTATTGTGTAACATTTAATTGTTAGCTCCTTGTAGTTGTTAATTAATATCAATATTATGGTGACTTCCTATTTTAATTGTTTCCTTTTGTTATCTTTGTTTTCTATATTTAATTATTTTTATTTTGATTACTCAGGTTTCTTTTAGAGAAATTAAAAAATTAAAGTAGAGACCAATCAACTCTTCATGTATATAATTGTTGGGGTTGAATCTAACAATTGGGAATTATAGTGAAGACAATAGAGTACTGCATATCAAATTAGAGTTAATTTAGATCAATTCTAAACTAAAAATATGTTGCTGAAATTTCTATACATACAACAAGTTAGGTGATTGTCAGGATTTCTGATCAAATTCCCACGATTTTCAGCCAAGAAAGTGAAAATAGGTTAGCAATTCATCATAATTTGTGACAAAAATACAGAGGACTACCATAACTTGCTATTACCACAACTCTTGTGATTGAAATCTTTATGAGTCATTAAAATTTGAGGACAACTAACTTATTACATATGTTAGTCTCGTTATGGTAACAAAATTCTGAAGAATTGCAGAGTTTGACTACAAATTTTGACTGATCACTAGAGTTTTAACTGTATGTAATCCTGAAAAATTGTCAGAATTGGCTATTAAAACTGACACGTTACCACAATTTGTTGTGTAAAATTTTACCAACATGTTAGTACTTTACTTCATTTTTGTTTATATTTTTTTTAATAAGTACTTTTTATTAGGTTTAACACAACCTCGCTCAAGTTTCACGGGCCAATGATTTTACTTAAGACGGAATTAGAAGACTCATTGTTAAATGGGCTCTAAAGAATCTTAATTCAACTTTCTCAAATCACAAGCTAGAATGGACCAAGTCCATATTGACGATTCTAGTAATTTGATTGTAGTACATGAGTTGTGGCAACAAAAATTAGGCTCTTAGGGCTACAATTTGACTGTCTAAAGGGAAAAGAGCTTGATATACCTCTTTAATTTGTGATTTACAGTTAATATAACTTTTGTCATAAATGATTCACTTATACATTACACTAATGACCTAGTCCATATATTAGGGCCTTTTCCCTAGTCCATATAAACTACAACTAGTTCTACTATTCACGTCTAAGTCCTTGTTAATAGGGTAAACAACACAAATTTCACTATTTTAGAAGCTAATTACTTAGATTCATGCTAATTTTTAATATTATGAATCTTACTAGAATTTAGAATTTTGATATATATGTATCTGGCGCATCTAGATATATGGGTCAAAATTAGGTGTAATTTATTCTAGATACATTGTATCTAAGTGGATTCACATGTATTTGACTCTCTCGCTCCCCTCTCTATATGTATCTATATTTCAGAATGTATCTAGTATCCAGATATATACATGTATCTGGTGTAATTCGCATGTATCTCAGATACATATACTACCTCGCTCACCTCTTTCCTTCTTTGCTCGCCTCTCTCCCTATTTTAGTGTATCTGGTAGAAAAAATACATATATCTAAGTGTATCTGACTTGAAATTTATATTAATTTATTAATTAGTGAGATAATATATTATTATTTCAACTAGGGAGAGAATTAGCTACTGGTAGTCATGTGATGGTGGTGGTGATTCAGCGAAGAACAAGAGGTGAAACTTTTAAAAATTATATTAAATATAAACAATAGTTGTAATACAATTCTAATTGAATATTATACATTGTTATAAATTTGATAGTTATTATTCTAAAGTAAATATAATACATTTCTAACAACGTAAACTAATTTAAATAGTACTGAAATATTTAAAATTTACCTATAATACATACTTATAATACATTATCTATGTAAATTGACAATTCCTAATTCACTCACTTTATAGGGTTGGATCCTTCCTTCTAATGACCAACATATCTATAATTCTTTTCTTCTATACGAAGCAGCTGTCGTCGGTTTGTAGAGTTTTTTTTTTTTTCTTATAGTCAAGTGTCTTTCACTCTTGCTCTAAATTACTATGTGCTTATTTAAAGATTTTCATCGTTATGAAAAGTTTGTTGGAGGCCGGCATAATCAACATTATCTTCAAATTGTAGTTGATGACTTTTAAGCACATCTAAACTACTTATAATCGCTAGTTACAAAATTAAACTAGGATTAGAGTCACCTTCTTGTAAGCTAGGAAGAGCTAATATATGCATTTGATTTTTCTCTACATTGGTATTTCAGGGGATAATTAGAGAGAGATGTGAAAGTACCTTTCATATAAATTATATTATGTATATAAGATTAAATATGTATTTCATGTGTATATATTTTATATTGAACCCCCTCAACACAAGTAAGGTGCTTAGTTCAGCGGCTATGGGAGTTCAGAGCTTAGTAAAACAAGTGTCGCTTCTCATTTTATTTTTTATTTTTTGTCGCCTCTCATATTTGATTCGACCTATTCATATGTGATTCATACCGAAGAGCTAGCATGCCTTTCTTGAACTCCCTCAACGAAAATCTTAGCTCCGCCCCTGGTCTCATCCCCACCCACCCAACGTCTCCAACCCGCATCTCTTTACCATTACACCCCCCCCTCCCCAACTCTCACTCTTCACCCCATCTCATTTTCATAATGTTTTGCTAGCTTATATATAAAAGCTCTTTGGATATTATTTTTTACTTACTTACCAAACACTAGAAACTCACTTGTTTTACTTTCACTTTTCAAATTTTTTAATTTATTTTGTTTTCAAAAGAATTCTTAAAATAATCTCATTTAAATTAAAATGCATGTTCAAATTTTATTTTTATTTTTTTAATTTAAATTCTAAATATTAACTGTAAAAATTATGACCAAACATAACTTCCATCCAACTCCAATTCCAACTTTAAAATTTTTAAAGTGATTTTTATTTATTTTCATGGCCAAATATTAACAAGGAAAAGTTTCACTTCTATTTCTTGACCAAACTATTATTGAGTGCTTGTTATTATTGCGAGTTGATTGACAATGATTACACTATTACATTTTCTGTACTTTTTTAAGAGTAATTAACTAAATCTATTCTATATATTTCTATTTGGCAAGTTGTGCATAATCAAATGTCAAGTTGGAGATGGTCACTTGCATTGATATCAATTGAATTTAAAATTCAAAACACTCACAAATTGAGCAGAAGGATAATCTCTGTGAGAAAAATCTTATTGATGGGACAACAAAATGGAATAAAGAACCATGGGAAGTGTTGCAAGTATGATCTCAAGACACTTTACACGCACCTCAATTAATTTCATAAAATACATGTTAATTGTCACCTTGACCAGAAACAGATTTCCCTTGTATATTATACAAGCTAGATTGTGAAGTTCTATAACTATATTGTGAAGTTCTATATATATATATATATATCACTTAAAAGGTAACTATAAATTTAACTACAATTCAAAAAGTTGGATTAATAACATAGAAAACAAGATCACAAGCATTCTTCTATAAAAAGTGGGATTAATATTTCACATGATTACATCACAATAAGGTGATTCATACTGATGGAATAATTGTAATGTCACTATACCGCCTGCTGATTAAAAAAAAACAGTATACCAAATTTGTCCTAAGTCAAATTTGTCATAGTAAACCTTCAAATCATATAAACAACCAAAAGTCGAAGAGAAGAACAAACATAACCCTACAATATTTCAAACAAGTTTATAACTTATATAAACTAATTAATGTTGGTAAATGGATTTAATACGCACTCAGATCACTTAAAAGATAAGTAGACGTAATCAATTGTCTATTGATATGTGGACTACAAAAACATGGAAAATATATAGCATGTAACCTACTATGATGCACCTAAACAATGAACATTTTATAGCAAGAAATTTCTAGCTATAGTTGAATAATTCCATATTATTGACGATCGATATCATTACTCTTACTAAAACTATATATAAATTATTAAATATCATGTTAAACCCTCTTGCAAATTAAATATGTAAATTACAAAAGGCAGAAAAAACATTACCTTAAGATCACCACCATGACTTTTTGTTTAGAATGATAGTCATATGTTAGATGATGCAGCATCATCAAGATTCCCAAAGAGAGAAGAGAAGAGATTTGAACTATATTATATATATCCAATATTCAACCTAAATATATAATTAAATAATTCTCCCTTCAAGTTTTGTGAATCTTGATGATGTTGCATCCTCAAACACTGACTGATGAAGAAAACCCTATTCTTGAGAGTGTCCAAATGACATGAAAAAAAGTGTTAAAAAATGAAGAGGAGAAGTAGCTCGATCGATTGGCTAATAATCAAAGTTAAAGGAGTTCAACTGAATCCCCTTCGTATGGAAATTATAATGTACAAACCTAATATGAGAGACTTTTTTGTGTTTTAATTTTTTGAATTATCTTGTTAGAATTTCTGACTCGGTCACTAGTTTTTTGTGTATATATTGAGGAATTGGGCATGGGAAAGGGTCATAGTAAAGGGTAGAAGAGAAGTTAAAGAGATTGATGAGAGATTTGAATTTTATTGGAGATTGGGATAATGACACTAAACTATATATATATATAAATATTTGAATGATCCTATTTAGTGAAGTGATTATGTAGGGAAGGTCAGGTTAGGGGTAGGGATTATTGTACAAATTATTTTTTGTAAGAAAAAAAAATAATACTCAACTTAGTTTAAGTATTAATAAAAAGGGGGTTGAGTTTTGTCTAAGTATCACATAAATCACTAAACATTTTTTGTTACCTCATTCAGCTTAGCTTGAGTATTATATGAAAAGGGTTTTTTGTTTTACTTTAATGTTTTTTACGAAATATTTTTATTTTTATACATAACATATGATCTGGAAAAAAATTTATTTCTTTTATTCAAATTGTAATAGGGTAAGAGATCTCGTTTTCTCAAATTAAATATTTTTTCCATACACAATTACAAAGGGTGGAGAATTAATTTTGTAGGTCACTTACAAACTTTTTTTTTAGCTTTATGTCCGTTTTTATAAGAAATCTTTATTTTTGTGTAAAAAATTGAAAACTTCTATTTATTTTACAAGTGATCAAGAGATCTTAGCTCCTTGTTAATTAAATTTTTTTTATTTATTAGTCTATCTAATAATACGTGTATTATTACAGTAGAAAAGTTTAACACCTTGTGAAATCGAAGGGGGACGGGAAAAGCTAGGCCCAAAACCTTTGATCCTTCTTTCTAAATGGTGGTGCCCAAGGCACCTCATCTGATTTTGTCGTCGCTCATTCCCGTTAGGCTGAAGTGTTTGCCCTTTTATATATACCAATAATCAAGTATATATCTATGTGTTAAACATTAATAAAATAAAATCTGATGTAGGCAAAAAAGTGATTGAGGTGGACCAAGCCCATATGGCTTCACGTGGGCAGCAATTAAACAAGTGTTTTAAAACTAAGGAAAAACGTTTTGGAAAATTTAGCTAAATGTACCGTTCAATCATCTAATTTGTTAATATAATCCAAGTATATATGGAAAATTATGCAGAATAGCGAACATTTAACTTATGTTGGTACTATAGATACAGTTTAAGAAAATTATAACTCGCGGTTATAGTTTTCCTAATTCTTAATATTCGCTTAATTTGTATAAATTCAAAATTTATATAATTCGGCTCCTGATTGTATAAATCCAAAATTTTATATATGCTTACCCTAGCTAATTGTATACGATTTATGAAAAAATCATAATAAATTATCATATTTGTATATTGACAAGAAAAATATACAAATGAAATTAGATGATTGAAGGTGCAATTATCCCTTAGTTGGCACCAATAGTAATGAAGGCTTTATTTTAAAGAATGAAAAAAAAATGAGGTTATTATTGACATGAAATTCTGCATTTTTGCTTTGGCCTACCAGTAACAATATCTCTTACGCGCTAGTAGTTGGTAACACTCTTTCTGTAAATTAGTTTCTAATAGGAAGAAAAATAAAGTTAACAGAATTCTCCTATCACCTTGAGCACCCAAACATACCTCACCAAATTCAAATATTTTACTTTCCTTTTCATGCTGCTTTTGATATGTTAACCTAAGGTCTAATTAAAAATAATTTTTTCTAATAAAGTAAGACCGCATATACACCACCCTTCAAAAAAACATCTGAAGGAATTACAAAAGGGGTAATTAGTTCTGAAATTTTAACACAATATAAACAACTTCATGTAATTAAAAACAATGATAAAAGATTGTATAAAAGCACGTCCAAGTAAACTTATAATATGATAGTCAAAAAGGAAAAAAAAAAGTAATTTCAGCTATATCAATTATAAGTATGACGAAATTACTAAACTACTTTATATATGTGACAAATAAATCACTCAATTTTTCCTATGTATCATTGGAAACAACTCGTTTGTTCTTATAATATTCAGTCAAAGTTGAGTACTCAGGTAATGTTGAGTGATTGAGGTGGACCAAGCCCATATGGCTTCACGTGGGCAGCAATTAAACAAGTGTTTTAAAACTAAGGAAAAACTTTTGAAAATTTAGCTAAATGTACCGTTCAACCATCTAATTTAATAATATAGTCCAAGTATATATGGAAAATTATGCAGAATAACCAACATTTTAACTTATATTGGTACTATAGATACAGTTTAAGAAAATTGGTTTTTCTAATTTTTGATATTCGCCTAATTTGTATAAATTCAAAATTTGCATAATTCGATTCCTGATTGTATAAATCCAGAATTTTGTATATGCTCACCTTAGCTATTTGTATACGATTTATGAAAAAAAATCATAATAAATTACCATGTTTATATATTGACAAGAGAAATATACAAACGAAATTCTAAAAAAATCCTAAATTTATAAATACAGAATTCATATATACTTGCCCTATTTATATATTCGCAAGCGAAATATACAAACGGGCAGAAATATACAAACCGCAGTCTCTATAGCAAATGTAACTAAAGCTATAGAGCGCAATTATCGAAACTATAGTTATAGAGACTTATTATGTTTGTTATTTCTGAAATTTTCTCATATATATATTACCTATATTTTAGTTTTATATGTTGTGCATATATTATGCATATTATATTAATAATTTGTAAATTAATTGGTTAAAGATATTAGACTATAGTCTTTCTAAATTTATATTTATTTTTTTCTTTAGTTTATCTTCTTTTCTTCTTTTAGATTGTCTATTGTAAAATTGAGATGATTATTCCTTGTTTCATATGAAAATTAGAGTTTGAATTGTAAATTGGGAAACTAATGGAATTTTGAATTGACGAAAAATGTAGAATCTTTATTTACTTGTTGAATTTTACACGAAAAAACAATATTTAATCATGAAGGTATTGAAATTTAAAAAATGAGAAAAACTCACAAGTTGGAAGATTTGAATCAATATCCCTAAGTTAAAGCGAGTAAAATTATGGTATTTGGATTGTATATATATATTAATATAAATTAAACTCGAATTTTTACGATAGATTAATAAATTGTGATTCGAGATTATTTCGAAGATACATAAAGTTGAAGTTGAGCTTGTAGTCAGTGGCGGAGCTAGAATTTTTAATAAAGGGGTTCAATATCTGAAAAACTAAACACACAAACTAATTAAAGGGGATTCGACATTTATTATATATATATATAAAAAAAATTAACCATATATAAATAAAAAATTCTGCCCTGCTCGTAGCTTGAGATAAGTTAAGGTTTACCCCCTTCTTTTTTTAGTTAAACTATATGTTCGAACCATGCCAAATTAATTTAATACTCAACCTCTCCTAATATTTATTTGGGAGATAAGTCGACACTCCCCCATGTGTGTTATAAAATTTGCAAATACACAGAGACACTATACGAAAACTTTTTTATTCGAAAAAATATTTTTTTTAAATAACTCAATTCTCAACTTTAGTTATTTGGTTACAATCTCAATTATCAGCAACGTTTTCAACTTGTATTTTTTTTTACTTTATTTGTTTAAAATGTGTTCCTTTTCTTATTATGCTTTACTTGGAAAATAAATTTGTATTTATTTAATATAATTTATTGTGTTTGATGAATTTATATGAATTATATAAACACTTTCTCTCTTTTATTCATTACTTTTATTTGGAAAAAGAAGATAGATGAGATGAGACTTAGGGGTGTACAAAATCGAACCAAACCGCAAACTGAGTCAAATCGGAAAAAAAACCGACTAGTGGTTTGGTTTGATTTGATTTGGTATTGGAAAAAAAAACCCGACTATATTTGGGTTGGTGTGGTTTCAACTAAAAAAAACCAACCCGAGACCAAATTAACCCGACATTATATATGTAAAATTTTATTTTATACATAAAAATATTTACTTTGATATAATTTTAATATATCTTATACTATTTCATAGTTTTTATCTTTTAATATATTATTTCAAGTTTGAAACTTAGAATTATTAATGGGCCAATAAAGATTATAGTCCACATATGTTGGTAATTATAATAAAGCTTAAATCAAAATCAAATTAATACTAATGCAAAAAGAAAATCAATTCAACACTAAGAATGACAATAATATTATATTGAATATTTGTTCTTTAGTTTTACATTGGTTTAGACAATTAAAATACATAATCTAATTTTAATTTTCCTTAAATATTTAGTAATGTAACTAATACTTATTAAACTTAATTTTAGCATGATTTAGTACTTTTAAATTATCATCTCATATTTTGTGTTATTTTTTTAAGAAACACCTTAGATAATTGTATTTTGGTTGGACTAAAGAAATATTTGGAGCACAATTTAATTATATGTTTGTATGCAAACTTTACCGAAAAAATCCAAAAATCTGAGGTTTATTAGTTTGGTTTGATTTATAAATTTAAAAATTCGACACAATGGTTTGGTTTGGTATTTGAAAAACCCGAACCAACCCGAGGTTGAAAAACCCGAAAAAATCCGAATTTTATTAGTTTGGTTTGGTTTATAAATTAAAAAATCTTACACAAATGGTTTGGTTTGATATTTGAAAAACCCGAACAAACCCGGTCATGTACACCCCTAATGAGACTCACTATCTTATGTGTCAAAAATGTAATAATGCCTTACACACCTTTTATTGAGTGAGGCTCTTTCATTGTAAAAAGATTTATTTACCAAATAAAGAGGGTGTTTAGATTAACTTAAAAGTTGGTCAAACCTATTTTTAAGTCAGTATTTTATTTTTGAAAGTGTTTGACAAATATAAAAAATCACATAAAATAAGTAAAAAATGACTTAAAATAGGTTAGGAAGTGTTTGGCAAGATAAAAAATGACTTAAAATAAGTTTAAAATGACTTAAAATAAATTAAAAACCAAAAATAAGTATTCCCCTACTTTTTATTTTTTAAGCCAATCATACCTTTTTTTATTTCAAGCTTGTAGACCCTAGTTAGGATCAGCTTAAAGTCACTCGAAATTCGAATCATGTCACATAACTAGACAAAAAATTATTTATATTATTTTAATCTTTATGGTATGTCTCAAGTAGGATGGAATTAGGTAGAGCCTATATATATATATATATATGAACTTTTTTTGACTTTTTTATATGTTTACTTTTTCATATTTTATACTACTTGAGTAAAAATCTTGACTCAACTTAGAATCCGTTTTTCATACTTTTTTTTGAAAAGTTTTTGTTTTTGTTTTTACCTTCTCCTTAAGAGTTTCCACAAAGAAGACAATATAGTGAGTCACAAGAAAACAGTGCAAAGTCTACCAAAAGGAAGCAACACTATAGTAAAATAGTGTGATAATTGAAACACAATACACTACATACTAGGATAGAATATTAAAAACAATAATGATGGATATTAAAAGCAAAAACTACAGTAATACAACTAGTACAATAGCAAACACCAACCGCCCTAATCCACACCCTTCTATCTAATATTGTGTCCTCGATAATCTAAAGCAGAATCATATCTATCTTATCACCTCTCTCCAATACTTTTTCTACTTCTGCCTCTCTTTGTGCCCTTAATAACCAACCACTCTCCAATATATCATTAGCATATATCATCAAATTTCTTTTATCTGTTATGATAAGTATAATATTTTATTTACAAAATTTCAAATTTCACATTTAAAAAAAATAAAAAAGATCTAAGCGGATACAGAGGTGAGCTAGTTTGAATTTTTGTTTATGAGTTTTAAATTATAGTTATTTATTTTATTTATTAGATTTAAAATAATTATTTATACATATTACATAAAGTTTTTATTATAATCAGAAGTCTTAAGTTTAAGCCTTATTAAGTATACACTTAATTTTATTAAAAAGCATTTATCTTTTATGTAAAATATCTTAATGCCAACTCAAATTTAGATAAATTTTAGTACATAATCAGATATCGAGTGATTTTTTTTCTTTTTATTTAATCATAAATATAAATTTCACGTGGTTTTTTCTTCTTTTTATTTAATCATAAATATAAAATTTAGACCAATCTTATTGAATCTCTTGCACTAAAAGGTGACTCCCCCCTGAACGAATATAAAGCAAATTCGACTTGATTCACTTTTTTTATACATATAATAAAAATGCAAATGTAATCATTGTAAATCTAATAATTATAATTCGTCTATATATGATATTAATCATTTCGTGTGGATCCTAAATCACAATATCAATGGCCACAATCACGTGTGATTGTTTCATTTAAAGAAACTATGAAAAATAAAATATGTTTGGCCATATAGGTTCGTGTGGTTTTCTAAAACAAGAAGTGATTGATGTTCTCTACTGAAGGGTCTATCAAAATAAAAGTCTTTAAGTCTCACTTTTCTGCATCTCATTCTTAAATTTATCTAATAACAAAAAAATTTATTACCTTAATTTATCTAATAACAAAAATTGTTATTACCTTAATTATAATTTTATACTTAATAATTTTTCGACGATACCTTTATTATATTTTATACTTAATAATTTTTCGACGAAAGGAATATAATACGGAGACGGAGGGGTGAGATATACTATATAAATATGCCTTTTAATTTAGCTTCGGCTACTACTTATGTCTTTCAGTTTTGGTGTGCTTATAGATACTAAGTTTGTATAAAATTGAATAAGTAGACACATGCATTCTACGTGGCATAATACACGTAGAACTCCACGTAGGACATAAATTGTCATGTAGGACACATGCGTCTATTTGTTCAATTTTATGCAAATTAAAGTGTCTACTTTTGCACACCCAAAGTTGGAAAACACATATGTCAGCTGAAACCAAGTTAAATGGCACGTTTATGTATTATGCAATAAGACATCATTGTGCTAAAATGAGGTTGTTTTTTGCCAATAAATAGTTATGTGATGTTTCAAGTCGAGGGCCTATTATAAATAACATTTCTATCCCACAAATATATATATAGGAATAAAGTCGACATATATCTTACCCTCTAGTCCTCAGTCACGGTGGTTTATTGTTGTTAATAATATACCAAAGGCAAATCTAATACCCTTCCAATTGCAATAACTTATGATATTATCATGAAGAAAAATTCCATAGCCACCTATAAGCTAATATGGTCAAAGAGGCATCAAACTCAAAGAGCAAGTGGCACTAATATAAGCTTAATTGATGCTATTTTTTCCTAATTATGATCATGATTTAGAGTTAAGCCAGTAATGGTCTAAAACGTATACTTTGTAGGTGTAAAGTTAGTTGTGAGTCAGAAAGTGACCATTTTCATGGATTATTAATTCTTGATTTGAAGAGAATTATCTTTTCTACCTAATGTCTAATTGGAATCATTTTATGAAAGCTAAAGCATATCTATCCCTATGATATAGACTCATCAAAGGATTGGAGAACATATTTAGTGGAAATCCAAATATAGATCTTTAATTTGTTGACCTAGTAAAATACTATTTCTTTTCTCGATTGTGCATAAATTTTAAGAAAGAAAGATTTTTTTTATTCAGGTTGACGATTTATCCCCCATCCCTAATATGGGTCTGCTTTAACTCCAATCGTTATCATAATACTAACACCAATATTTGTTTTCTACGAACATAATTTGGGGGTGCATGTTGTTTCCTCACCTTCAGGGGAGAATTTACCTTTTGTGGAAGAATATCACGTGACACTACTTCATCGATGTTTTTTATTAAATACATGTGCATAAATACGACACCTTTACTTGAGAAAATGGTCAAATGCCCCCTTAACCTACATTCGAATTTTCAACTACACACTTCAATTTTACGGGGATCCTATCACCCCCTTGAACTTTTTAAAATTGAAAGTACTATCTCCCTAAACGCTTAATTGGCAAAGTGAGTGTATCAAAGAGAGTGAAGACCAAACACAAATATTAAAATATTATTTCTAATATTTTTTTCATAAATATATGTATTTTTATTTATTAATCCTTTTCTTCCTAATTGTTTTTATCTCTTTTAATTTGTTTTCTTTTTCATAGCAACCTGATACAACATATATAGCAAGCATCAAATTTCATCACCATTTTGAAATCATCGCCAATACTATGTCAATCATACACCACAAATTGTATTAGCAATTTCACCCACCAGTTTCCACAATCAAGAATTATGTACCAAAAATATTTCAAATCAAAGAAAAATTAAGCTTGAATAAGGATACCCAATTGTTTTTCTTCAATAAACTTAAAATATTTGGAAATTTTTTCATCCTATATTCAATACTTAATAGACCCATAGAAATTTTCCTCAACTGATTTTAATAACTGGTCATTTTCTACAAATCTAAGAAAATGTAACACCCGTTCTTCATCTTCTTCGTCCCGTTGCTCTGAAAATTTGATGTAAAATCACCTAAATTCTTCTCAAAATCACCCATAAATTCTGAATATAAGCTTTTCTTGACATTTCGATTCCTTTGATATATTACCCACTCAAAATGGAGCTCGTTTGTGGCAAATCGAATTTCGAACTCAAGCTTTTGAACTATTTTTAATGGAGGTTTCAAGTTGGTGCTTCACATTTTAAACTATGAGCTTCAGTTTTCTGTCATACAGAACTCTTCCAACCATCAACGAAAGCTGCTCCCAAATCACGAATATAGATCCAATAATTTCATAGAAAAGCTCATCGATTACTATGGAGGCTATTCTTCAAATCTAAAAATCTTAGCCATGAACTCAGTCAAACTCAACATGTTTAGCTTCAAATAATTACCAACTTCTATGTTATCAACAAGTTCCAAATTTGAAGATCCAAAATACATTCATAAATTTTAGCATTATGACCTTTAACTAGACAATAAATCAGAAAGGAAAAAGAATAAAAAAAAAAGTTTTAAATAAATTTCCACCAGTCCGGCGCGTGAGTTTCACCTGCCAGCATAAATGTGATTGTGACGTTTTAAGGGTGTAATAATATCAAACTTAAAAAATTCAAGGGGGAGATAGAACCCCCGTAAAATTGAAGTGTGTAGTTGAAAATCTGAATATAGGTTAGGAGGGCATTTGATCATTTTCTCCCTTCACTTTGATTTTTAAGTAAAAAAATTTCTCAGAGGCAAAATATCTGAAGTACCATACTATAAATATTGCGATAAGATGATATGAGACTGCTTAAAGAAGGAAATTGTTGCTTTTTTAGTATTTTTTTTATAAAAAAATTGTACCGTTATGCACTAGATAGACATGTCTAGTGGCCTTATATTAATGATAAATTAAACATTTGTCATCAAGAATAATAACAATCAAAGGGGGCTAAGTATGATTATCAATCCTAATGAAATAACAAATATGTATTGATTAACATTATTGCTTTTTTAGTTATGTAGTTGAATGCTATGTCTTTTTCTCTTTTGACAAAAAAATATTCATTGATTTGCGAAATTAAATGAATGACGATTTTTTTATTGATCAGTTGGTGCCTTATATAGAAAAAGTGTTTAGTGTAATTTTTAATGAGGTTATTTTGAATATATTCAAATAAATGAAATTTCATCGAGGAGAATTATAGTAATATACACAAGTTGCTTTATTTATATTATGTTTTCGTTTTATGTTTTATTAATTTATTTTTATTTTAAATCATAACACCCCTTACAATTATTTTTTTTGGCATACGTCACTGCTTATCATGGACTCAAATCGTTCCTGATTATGACAACGACTTATCATGGACTCAAATTGTTCCTGATTATGACAACGACTGTTATAAAAAATAGCAGAAGAAAAGTATAATTGGAGAGACCTTTTGCTAGTTCAATATCATTAACTAGGATTAGGAGATTCAACTAAAGAAGAAGGAAGATGTTGGATTGAATAACTTGGTTATGGAAGAACTTATTGTATTATTTGAATTGGATTGATTTGGTCCAGTTACAAATGATTAAGATCACCCTATTTATACTTGCGTAGGGATAATTCTAGATACTGTTCTAGATACATCTACAAAAACAATGTAGATAACTTCATCTTTTTGATATCTAAGAGTTACCTAGAACTTCAAGACCTATCTTTAAGATAAGTTGTAGTTCCAAAAATAAACTTTATTATTTTTCACACTCCTGCGTAAAGTGATTATTTTGAAAAGACTATCCCAAGTTTGTCGCAGCAAAACTCAAACGAAGCTCTGAACCGTGCTTGGAGAAAATCACAATAATTTTTTTCTAACTCTTCTTGCTTTCTTCAACGATGAAAATTTTCCATCGATCAATTGAAGGCACAGAAACAAGAAAATGAATTGACAAAATTTTCATCTTTATATTTGGCTGTCTTGACAATAGTCTTTTTAGGCTTTGCTAACCATGTAAATCATCTTTGTCCTGAATTTCATTCTCTTGAGTTTTCAGGTTCGTCCTTTCTCTTAGATCCTCAACAATTGTATTAAATGGAGACACACCTATAAAAGAAAAGTTTGAAACTTCAAAGTTCAATATTTTAGAATACTCTCCTTCGGATGCAACTCCATAATTATCGTTGTTAAAAAGGGTCGTACCAGCCCAAGCCTCGCGGGCCAAGGAATTTGATGGGCTAGGGCGGACCGGCCCGTCATTTGGAAGGGCTTGAAAATGTTCAATTCAACCTAGCCCTAGAAGGGTCGAGGGCAGGGGCGGGCTAGCCCTTCTTTTTTTTTCTTTCCAAACTTAAAATTCTATAACATAAAAAAAAGAAGAAGAAGATTTTCAAATCAAATATGAAAACAATGGTGTTGTTTCAATAACACTAGCAAAAATCTAGTATGATTAGCATGTATCTAGGATACTAGATATGCGAGATACATGTATCTAGTGTGATGCATCCCAGATACGCGAACGAGATGAGAGGGAAGCGAGGGTGTGGGATTTGTCTATGTATCCTAGATACATGCGAATCCACTTGGATAGAGTATATCTAGAATAAATTAACCTAATTTTGAGTACATATATTCGAGATACATGTATTTGGAAGTACCAAAATCTGATATTCATAATTTTACAACATAATGTGCATTTAAGTAATTAACTCATATACTAGTGCGATTGTTCTAAATTACCCTTAAATAAATAGCTTTGGATCATGGGCTGACCACCGGCCCGGCCCTCATCAAGTCTCAGAGGCCAATGACTTATATGGAATGGACTTATAAACCTTAATTTCAAATAGGCTTAAAGAATACTATCTCAACCCTACCCCAATAAGGGGTTGAGTTGGGCCGGCCTCATGGGCTAAGTGCATTTTGACGGATCTATCCATAATACAAAGATGATTCATCATTATCAACTTTATTATCGGAGTTGATGACGATTTGATCATCAATTTTATGCGAAATTGTAGCTCAATATTAAATAGTTTCAGTAGGCTATTTGTGCAAATTATCCAAGTTAGTCTTACCATTGGGCCATCATTGAACATGGGCAGGCCCATTAGAGTTAGAGGAAAATTTGTTATTTTCAACTTAAGTAAAATCCCTTAACGCCCAGAAAAACCTCTTCGGTTCAGTAAACTTTTTTCAGCCCTTTGGAGTTTGCTCGAGGCTAGCGCCGGCGCCGTCACCTTGCCGGAAATTCAAGAATAGCAAGTGAATAAAAGCAATTTTCAGTTTCGGTGTGCCCAAAGAAGTTGTTCTGCAAGTCAGAATGGCCAAGCGTGAACTATCCGGTACCTTGAGGAACTTGAAGGTAAAAAAAAGAAGAAGAAGAAGTTCAATTTGGTGCCTTTAGTCTCTGTGAAATTGAATAAAGAAGAAATTTTGAACTGGGTTTTGTAGGTTTTTGATTCTTACATAGTTTTCTCAACTTGTTATTTAGCCCTTTTGTAAATTTTCGGTTCAGTTGAAAGTTTTTGCTAATTGTATACATGTAATTATGTGCTTATACATATATAATATATCTGCTGGGTATTTTTAGTTTAAGCAGTTGGGTGAGCAGCTATTTAGGTTAATTCTTCAAAAAAAGATCTAGCTTTGATGAATTCATTGAATAGAGCAGAATGGGTATAAAACATTCATATAGCTGACACCAAATAGTGTATGGGATCGAGGCGTAATTGTTGTTGTGTTGTCTAAAGGATTTTGATGTTTTGTGATTGCAGTTTATGCAAAGGGCTTCTCTCAGAGAGGAAAAACCTAAGAAGGAAGAAGAAGTGGTACCTGATGGAAACTTCCCCTCCTCTAGTGCTCCCAAAAGATGGTAACTTTTCTCTTCAAAATTTCTATCTTCTTTTTTTAATTGATAAGAGTTGGCCCTAGGATATTACTAGTGTTGAGATTTGAGTTATAACTTTAGTTGGATTACTATTGAAGTTTGTATACATTGAACTATGGAAGCATGACCACAATTATAATTCTAAAAGGCATTATTTACCTTTTGGAATCTTTTAATGAGGAATCATTCTCTGTTGAAATTGTCGTAGTTTTACCATAATGCCATCTTTAAGATATGAGGAATTGATATGACAATAAAGAATATATAGAGAGAAAAGAAGGCTGGCCAAGAAACAGAATGTACTGCGCTGATGTTATCATCCTCACTTCAACTAGCAAGCTCGTTTAAAAGGCATTAATTACCTTTGGAAATCTTTTAATGAGGAATCATTCTGTGTTGAAAATTGTCTTAGTTTTGCCATAATGTTGGCTTTAAGATATGAGGAATTTGATACGATAATAAACAATATATAGAGAAAAAAGAAGGCTGGCCAAGATAGAATGTACCAAGCTGATGTTATAATTCGCACGTTAACTAGTCCCTTAAAATGGAGCCTTTGCCTCTTTATGCATTTTGTGTTAGAATTCTTTTTGTATCTTCATCTTGCTCACTTTTTGATATGACGACACACTTCTTTCCTACATATTCTGGGTCTGTCCTATACATCAACTACTGAGCTCAAGCGTTTTGATTGGTTAAATGTCGTGAAATGAATTAACTAGTGAAATGGCATCTTCAACACATTGGGATGGAAGACTTGAGTTACTACGACTAACATTGTGGCGTGAAATAAGAGCATACACCACTCTTTGTTTGCATTTTCTATTTTGAGACCAATGTTAGACTAGGATTACAACTTACTTTTTCCTTGGACTGAGTCTAATTTGGATTTCGTTTAGAGCTGGATCAACTTTAATACCACTGAAACTAGATCTCTCCTTCTAGCTAGTATCAAGTTTGCTGCCCAGATGTAGGCTGCTCCAGAGCACTATCTTTTTAAGGGTACATAAAGGAGTAACTTAGTAAATTATATCACGAAAAATGTATTCTTTCTTTGCAGTGCTCGAATAGTACTAGAATGGAAGATCTATTATGTTTAGGTTTCTCAGATACGATCTTTGATATGTAGAGAAAAGTTGACTTCGTATAACTTTTCCTGTAAATGGTTGTCAGCATTTAGAACTAATAAAATCTCACTTTATTCTAGCTGAATTACATCCACGCTCAACCCTTTTCGGGGAATGGTTGCAATCACAAGCAAGTGATTTTTGAGTGGTCCTCTCTAAGGATATCTTAGACTAAGTTCTTTTTTCCCACTAGCATTTAGATATTTTATAAGGGTATATTGGATGTTATTAATGTAAATTTTAGTCAGCTTTGTGAGCCTAATGCAAAAAAGTACTCCCTCCGCCTCCTTCCCAATTTAGTGTCTTACTTTCCTTTTTGGTCTATCCCAAAAAGAGTGTCATTTTAAATTTATTAAGTTTTCTAATTCCAACATTCGACATGACAAGCTTAAGACCACACAATTTATAAGACTATACACATCTTTAATTTAAGACCATAAGATTCAAAAGTCTCCCTTTGGTTCTTAAACTCGTGCCCAATCAAATTAAGACACTTAAATTGAGACGGAGGGAGTAAATTTGGGGAATTTATTTTATAATAATCTTTTTTTACAAATTTGAAGCTTAATGGAATCTATTTCTCTCACTGTGATATTGTGCTGCGGTTCAAATTAAATATTGACTACTGTGTCCGCTGCAAAAATTAGTTCATCATGTCAGTTATAGATTTCGGGGGGAGGGTGATGAGGGGAGGCCGTGTTGTTCTTATTCGGAAGGACAACTTATTATATTAATTCCATATTTGCTGTTGTTTTAAACAAATACTTTTTCCTCAGAATTTTCTTTATTTCCTTTTCACATTCAGTGTTATCATTATGGAAGGGGATCCCCACCCTGGGGCTATAAAAGGTCGGATGTCTTTTCAAGGTTTTAATCCTTCTATTGATGTGAGTATATGGTTTGCATGACGTAAAGTACTTCCTGAAGACTGTTCAGTTTCTTTTTTCCTGTGGTTTGTAATCATGTCTCACGAAAAACTTGTCTTGGTAGAAATTGAGTGAAGAAGCTTCAAAACCACGTCCTGAAGGTTCTGCTGCTGCTGCTGCTTGTTCTTCGGAGACAAGTGAACGGATTATTAAAAGGTCAGTTTGAAGTTTTCATTGTATCCTTTCCTATTTGTGCTTATTGTTATGCATGAAGGTCTAAGCTTATGGCCCATTACTCCTAGTATACACCATCTTGGCTTTATTGTTTCACATCTGTTTCATTGGTAAGCAAAAGCTTTACTTCCTCCTAGTGTATTTCTTGAGATGAATATGTTGAAAGTCCTTACCGATGCCTTTTGGTTATATAGAGATGATAATTGGTGATATATTGTATAAGATCTCTACAGTGAAGTATGAAAGATCGCATAAAGAAATTCGATTACATAAAACACAATTTATAAATCAAATGGTCAAAATAGTCTTAAGCGATGTACGGAACAATGGCATCTTTTGTCCCAATGATTGCATTGCTTTCCTGATTGATATATATTTTACTCCCTCTGTCCTGTTTTATGTGACAACATTTTCGTTTTCAGTTTGTCCCAAAAAGAACGACACATTTCTATATTTTGAGAAACTCATCTTTGAACATTTCACTTTACCTTTAATGAGATGATTTATAGCCACGCAAATCTCTATTGCTTGTTTAGACGTCAAATTTCAAAAGTCTTCCTTTCTTCTTGAATTCCACGCCAAGTCAAACATATGTTGAATATCTTGTTTAAGCATTTCACTTGTCTTTCCAGTTGAGTTGTGGAGTTCAATTGTTATGTATACCAATTGTTACTGTTCATTGCCACAGAGAAAATGGTACATCACAATATGGGTTGGAAAACTCTGATCTGGACGACTCTTATGACGACCCTAACGAAGATCTTAAATGGAAACAAGACAATACATCCTCTGAGGCGCAGTATTCAAACAAATCACATAAGAGAGTCCTGGACGTTCCAGCCTCGTCACCTAGTAGTAGCCAGAGATCCAAAATGCCACATAGACTTGATTGGAGTGTTCTCAAACCTCCAAAGTCGCAAAAGAGAAGACGGTAAGTGTAACTTAAAGGTGATTTTGTGTACTGAGTTAGAAAAATTCTGTATGTTCAATTTATGTTGTGGAATGGTAACATTATTAGTCTTGTGGATCTATGGTGATCCTAAATTATATTATGCATTTGGAGTTATTTTGTATCAATTATATTAGCCTCTTTTACTTTTGGATTGTCATGATCCTCTGCCTCTACTTATGAAAAAAATTCCGCCAGATTTGTTCTTTAGTTGCTCAGATGGTTGGTTACGTGACACTTTGTTGGTGAGGATTTGATTTCCCATATTGTAATCTCCTCTTGCAAATATCTTTTGCGTCATTAGTTATCGTACTATTATATTAAACTTGTACAACCCACAAATAGGGTGGGCATTTGGTATATCGTATCGGTTTTGGTTTTTTTTTGGTTTTCACTATTAAATCTGAATTAATGGCCGTTTTCAGATTTTATATTTTGACTTTTTTGTTCGATTTTTCAACTTTATGGGCTAAAGTAATAATAGACTTGTACTATACTAACAATCAAACAATAATCAGTGGACTAAAAAGTTTTACCAAACCTAAAAGAATTCAAATTACATTTGTACTGATGTATAAATTTCAGTTAACTGAAATACTCAACTACATAAATCATTTTATCGAAAATTAAACTGTAATAAAGTTACAATAGAGTGGTTTTGCTCTGTCAATATAGCTTATCGAGTTATCAAGCTGAACTGCCTTCTGTAAGGAGCTTGAATCGTTCGTTTACTCTAAGTCTTATTACCGACGCAAATGTTTATCTTACTTCAATTCAGAAAATAAAATAAAAAATGAAAATATTTCTTATTTTAATAAAAAAATTATTATAATAATTATTTATCGTTATATAAATATAAATTAATGATGGATATACTATGATCTTATATATATATGACTTATATTATCTGTCGAAAGGGTATATGAAGTTATTCTATTTTAATTGATAAAACGAGATTAAGAAGAAAAAAAATATTTCTTACATTTTTTATTTGTTAAAGTGATTTTAAATGAAAGAAAACAAGAACATGATTTTTTAATAATATTTTAATTAGGAAGAAAATATGTTTAAAAAAGAAAAATAATAATATATGTATTCTGAAAATGGCATTTTTGACTCATTTAGTAACTATAGGGACATTTTTGAACCAAAGTATTGACGACAAGGACATTTTTTAGCCAAACTATAAACGGAAGACATTTTTGTTCCTTTCACGTAGTTTAAGGGCATTTTTGACCCTTTTCCCTTTTAATAATAAAGACTCAGGTATCTAGAATGATCAAGCAACACAATTACTCATTCAATTATTGGTGAACCTCCATTGATCTTAGGGGCAAAGTCATTTATTTCAGCTTTTTAGTTATGAATATGGTAGGACGTTATCCTAGTAAACGTTGTTACTCAGTTATGTAGAGGTTTCATAAGTAGTTTTGAATAGATGTCCAGACTTAATATGTTATATTGCAAATTTGACATTAGTGTCTATAGATTTTTAAAACTGTGATTTTTATGTATGAAAATTGTGGATTTAAGTCATCAAGAAAATAAAAAGGTGAGAGCTTTTAGACGAAGTTAGTCCAGAGAAACCCTAGAGGGCTCTAGGAATACGAGCTATGAACGATGATGAAGTTGTATATGTATGTATATATCAGAAAGGAGCTACAAATGATTTTCTCTTTTTCTTTACAACTTCATAATCATTCACAACTATCATCCTTAGAACCCTCTAAAGTTTCTTTGGACTAATCATCCGTAGGAGCTTTCACCTTTTTGTCCCTTGATGACTCGAACTCGCAACTTTTGAGGTTGAAAGTGGAGGGTGCTTACCATTTGAGCAATCACCTCTTGTTGGCGAGTTGTGAAGGAAAAAAGAAAAGAGCAAAAAATTTGTACTTTCCTAAAGGAAAAACATCTTCCGCACAATGTCAATTTATTTAGGTTTTTCTTAAAATTATATTCCTCTAATAAAACAAAATGTATGCGAGCTTTTAAACTTCCTATTTAATAGAAAGATTTAGTATAAGGAACATCTAATGCAACTTTAAAACATCCTTATTAATTGTAACGATTCGTTTCGTTGTGATTCAAAAAGGCACCTTGTGCAGGATTTCAAAAGTTTTTGAAAAATGCTGCCAAATTATATTGATGTGACACGATAAAAATTTTAGAAATTAAATTTGATTCGTCCTAACATAACCCCCTCATAGTGGTAATTTTTCCACTATGGCGTCATCACTGTAGCGGTTGTCATGCCCCTATAGCGGGGTTGGCAGGATCAAAATCTAAAAACCACGGATTTTATAATTGAATCCTCTTCTTCAGTGGTAAAATAGATGGAGGTTACTCGAAAAATCCTCCTAGGCTATTCCACGCTTGAGAACAATGGAGAGGGAGAATTCCAGCGCAAATAGGGTAAAAACCCATGGATTTCGGGCCTACTTCCGTTAGAATTAGCCCCTATAAAGCTAAAAGATTGTGCTCAGATTTCTTCAACAATTGTTTGGTGTTCAAGTAGGTTAGGCTTAATTGAATTAGTTAAACCTGTTCCTGAATGCATCATATGTGTAGATTGATGGGAGATTTCATGCTTAGTCCCTCAAGCACGAAGATGGTTAAATGCATTGATTATTATTATTTAGGGTGGTAAGGTACTTGGTTAGTAATGTTGGGTGTTATTCTCTAGTATGCTTTCTCTCAGTCATTTTAGCTTTAATACATATTTATATAGAGTTGCTTATGACTTATGCTAGTAACAAGGATTAGCTTTGGACTATTTGGGGTTCTAAGCACCGTGTTACGCAGAGACGGTTCAATGCTTTAAGAAATAAGGCATAGGCCTTAGGCCTCTAATTTTTAGGGGCCTCAAATTTTTATCAAGAATAAATTATGTGTTAAATCTTTAATTAATTTTTTTTTATTAGTGCTCAATTGTTTTTTCTTCATTCAGTATGACCTCGATCTTATATAGATTATTATTTGGCAGTTTAATGAAATAGTTATCTTTGCTTTAATGACTCATGTTCTTGCTCATTATAATACATTATTATGTTACATGGAGTCGTTATCTGATTATCTTGGTTATAGCCCCAGTGGCAGTGAATAGTTTAAGAGAAAATGGCCAAAAGACCCCTCAATATATGTTCCAATTTCCAACTACACACTTCAATTTCGCAGGGGTCCTATCACCTCCCTGAAGTATTTCAAACTGAAATTATTACCACCCTAAATGCATAGCTGGCAAAGTGAGTGTATCTCACTCCCTTTGAGAGAGTGTACTCCAAAAGTAAAGATTAAAATTTTATTTTTGATATCTTCTTTTTAAAAAATATGTATTTTTTAATTATTATTATTATTGTATTAAATTATTATTATTATTATAACAAAACTCACCATCTCTAACAATTACTACCATCACCATCTTCACCAAATTCACCATTCTTGATTCAAGAAAAAATTTAAACTCTCTGTTAAACAAATTTGTAAAATCATTCTAGTAAACTATTGATAAATTGATATGAGAATACATTTATATCACCCCAAAAGGCTTTGAATCTAATTTGAAAAAAAAAAATTGATCTAAATTTAAATCAAATTCATTTGAACACCCAAAAAAAATATTTTCTTACTAATAGACCCTTTAATTATCAATCTCAAATTTCAATCAATCAAATACATGTCAGACATATTCTCAATCTTATTAATTGTTCAATCGCCGGTGAATCAACCTTTTTCTCTTCAAAATTGTCACCGGCATTGACATGACAATGATGTGGAACACATCGCCGGCTCCTCTTCATCTTCCCTAAGAGAATAATGCTCATCTCCACTGATCTTCATTAATGGCAATATCACTTTCTCTATTCATCTGCTCTCTTTCCTTCTTTCTCACTTTTTTTACTTTGTTTTTCAGATCTTTCGACATGCAAAGCTTCTTAACAAGTCTCACCATCATTATTCGCCCCTCTTCCTCACAAGTGCAATTCCAAGATATTAGGGTTTTACAATAATGGTGAAAATGGGTATAGTGAAGATATAGGAGGAAAGAATAAGGAATTATAAAAAAAGTTGGAAAAAAATAAAATTTAATGAAATTTCCATGTGTCAAGTGCGTGATATTCACATGTCTAACATAGATTTGGTTGTGGCCTTTTAGGGCTGTAATAAATTCAGTTTTAAATACTTCAGGGGGGTGATAGGACCCCCGTGAATTTGAAGTGTGTAGTTGGAAATTCGAATATAGATTGAAGGGGGTTTTGGCCACTTTCTCAATAGTTTAACTAATCACCCATTAACTAACATATTTCATTCTAGTATTTCATGTTTCAGTGTCTACGGGTAAAGTTGTTTGAATGCACAAAGACAAGAGGTTTGTCATCATAAAAAGAGGGAATTTGTTAGAATTTATGTAGTTTTAATGATTAACAAATAAAGATGAAACACGTCAATCAACATGGTCCAAAGATACACTGTCACGAGCAGTTGAATTCGAAAAAACTTTTAAAATAAATAAAGACAATAGTGTAGAAATCAAGAAATGGATAGTGTTAGTTTCATGATAAAACACAAAGAAACAAACAAGTGATGAATTGAAGAGAATGAATCAATGAGTTTGATTTGAAGGAGTCTAAAAATCAAGGAGTTTGAATTGAAGGAGGAGTCTTACTTGAAGTAGAACTCTAAGTCAAGAGAATTCAAGTCAATGAGGAATTTGAAGTGATGCTTAAATGTAGGTGAAGTCATCCAGAATACTCGTGAACTCACAAGAGCAAAAAGAGCAATTGAAAAATTGTTTTCGCAAGTGCTACCAACAAATTGAAGGAGCACATAGAAGGAATACATCGATGAACCCGGTCCTATTAAAGAGTTTATGCATCAGAGTTTTTCTTTGTGAATGAATCTTGATGTAATCTTAGTTCAGTGTATTATAAACTGAATTAGGAGTGTTGTCTTTAGATTTTGATAACTCGAAGATTTGAAAACACATACCTTGGGGGGTTTGTGTTGAAGTTTAGGATTTAGATTTAGTTCCTAGAAATACAAGAGTTGTAATCTGAATTCATAACTTGAAGGTTATGAATTAGAGTTAGTTCCTAGGATTGTAAGAGTTCTAATCTAAATTCATAACTTGAAGTTAAGGAATTAGAGTTAGTTCCGTAGGTTGCAAAGTTTGTAATATGTTTTCTGTTGAGGCTCAATGATTTAGTGAAGTTGTAGTTAAATCCTGTAGGGATACATGTCGTGGTTTTTTTACACCTTTTGAGCCAGGTGTTTTCTACGTAAAAAATTGTGTTCTTTACTTATTGTTATTACTGTTACATTGGAACACGTTAGGCAACCCATTTCACTCATAGGCGAATCTAGAGTAAATCAGTACGTCCACTGACCATTTATTTTGTAGGTAAATAAAATTTATATTTCATATCATTACTTTTTATACCATTTATATCTCATGACTCATATAATGATTATTCTCACTAATATAGAATTTATTATTACTTCAGATCAATTCTCACTAGTATTTTTTAAGAATATCTTTGTGATAGTCTATTATGCGATTTTATAAATTTGTGATTATTTGATAAGATTGTACAAAGAATTGAGACAATTTTAATAGTTTTACAACTTATGGGGTTTCTATATTTATGAGAAAACATACAACATAAAAAGTTCAAATTGCATGTCGAAACAAAACATCAACTTCATCTCATGATTTCATATCGCAAGACTAAACAGGCCTTAGCATCATAGTAATTTCACTGGTTCACTTCAACAGAAACCTGATTCACAAGTCAATCATCAAAACCATTAATATTTAGAGAGAATTACATGTTCAGCAACTCCTATGTAGAGGAATCCAGCAAGAGCTAGCACAAATGATCCTATCTTTCCATCCCTGCACCATCCAATTACCATCCTCATACAACACAAAATCTCTGTGGTACCCTGCCTCTACATTGTCCTTCAATGTTTTCATGACTTCTTGGTTCAATGGAAGAATCTTGAATCCAGCCCTCACGTTGCGGACTTGCCATTGCTCGTACGTCTCAGGCCTCTCTACCCTCTCAGCACCCTCACAGGCTATGACATTCATCGCCTCACGCCTATAAAGTTCTTGTTCAAAATGCAGTCTTTGTTGATTATCTCGGGGTAATGTAGCATCAAACATATCGAATAGAGCTGAGTAGTGCAAGAGGGCTTCTTGGAAGCGAGTGACGAAGAAGGGGGAATTGTAAGATCCGTTAGTAACACCTTGCACGAAGATATCTGGATTCATCTTTTGAATTAAGCTCAGGACCGCGTCCCTTGGACATTCTACATCCACTGTCTCATCTGATAAATTCTCAAAACGAAAAAGACAGTTCACAGCAACAAATTCACCACTTTCAAGTTTCAAGTCCTTGATTTCAATTCTCTCCCAATTTTGTATCACTATGGCATTATACTCAAATGGAACGTTAAAACGTTCACAGTATCTTGCCAAGAGACGACCTGTCTCTTCTGCTGGCCTGAAGCCGGGTTGAGGAAGGTTTATTCCAGTAATGCGAAGCTTTGGAGGTCCACCAGGCATAACTGAGAGATGCTGGATGAGTATTGGCCATTGGAATCCATAAAGGATACCAAAATCTATGATATGTAGTGTTGTAGCGTTGCGTGCTGTGTGGAAGATCATTTTATTTGCGAAGGAGATTGATACTTTGATGAAAGGGCACGATGAAAGGTGAACGTGGTATGCTTTTAGATTGTCAGCAGTATCTGTCATCCTCTTTGGTGTAAGGGCAGCATATGGCAAGCTCATTGGCAGAGCCAGGAATTCTAACAAGAAGATTCAAGAAAAAAATAAAATGTTAGGGGTGTGATGTCTAGGATTTCATTCTAAGCAGTTTTTTAGCTAGAAGTACCTATGTGTCCAAGGAATTCAACATTTCCGGAGAGGGTAGATTGTACACAAATATAATCAGTGTAATCCCACAAGTGGGATCTGGAGAGGGTACACAAACCTTACTCCTAGCTCGTACACGTAGAGAGATTGTTTCTGATAGACCTCTGGCTCAAGTAACGTATCTCAAAGCAGTTTGGAGAGGGGAATACAAAAATGAAAGTAGTAACAACAATGAAATAAAGCGCTAGGGGAAATGTAATACGATAACTGAAGATATGAAAACAATTGATAATTCTAAAATCGAAGAATACGATAGTAGGAGAGTAATAATAGCAATACTGATAAGGAGACTCAACAACGCTCAACTACCTACTAATCTTGTATCCTAATTCCTCGACTTCCACATTTTCCTATCTAGGGTCATGTCCTCAATAAACCGCATGTATATCATGCTCTGTCTAATCACCTATCCCCCAAGACTTCTTTCAGCCTACCTATACCCCTCCGTATAGCCACTATATCCAACCTCCCACACCTCCTCACTAGGGCAATCACCTATCCCCAAGACTTCGTTCCTCATTCTATCTCTCCTATCATGCTTACACATCCATCTCAGCATCCTTATTTCTGCTACTCCCATTTTCCAAACGTGAGAGTTTTTGATCGACCAACAATTTATAAATGTACATTAAAAAAATTACTCTTACCAATTGAACCCCCTTTAGACAATGTAGCTCCGTCCCTGGACAACCGAGCCACGAGGCCATCAGCAAATACACTAGCCAGCCTTTGATATGCGTCGCCGGTTGGTGAACTTTCTTGCCTTATCTGCTTCAGCATTTCACTTGCTGATTCTTGATCACCAGAAGCAACAAATTGTGCACAGATAATTAACAGAGTCCTTAAATCCAAAGCTGCATTTTTAGGACTCTTTTCTACTTCAGATGAAATTTCAGAACTGATATCACAAGAGACTTTCTTGGCCTTAGCACATGTACACAAAAGAACCATATCAAATATTTCTGTTAACTCAACCTCCTCTGCATACTTTGCTGATTGCTTGTCGCTCCGTTCGTCTTTATCACAATGTGGTGGATTTAGAGGTTGATCGAAGCTAGATAAGACGATCTGATCCTCGAGTTTTGAGGTGTTTGCAGAATCAGGCGTCTTGTTGGATGGAGGATCCATAACATCAAAATCTACATTCAAGAAAGGAAAGGAAGGATGTTAGATACTAAATAATCAGCAGAGGATGTAGTGTATCACTACATCGACTACAGGTTCCACTGAACTCAATATTATTGACACGGAACGATGGAACATAGATATATATGTGAAAAACTACTCAAGCGTAATAAATATTAAATTATTATTAATGCACAAGTTTACAATGAGTATTAAAACTTTAAAGTTGAACTCTAAGTAAACAATCACCCTAGAGTTCTGATGTCTTTAAAAAAGGCATAATATATAAACATGACCCTTAATTTGGCGTTAGCTGACAACTATAACCTTTAGCTTTGAGTGTGCACAAGTAGGCACTCAAACTTGTATAAAACTGAACAAATGCACACATTCGTCCTACATGACAATTTTGTGTCCTACATGGTGTCCTACTTGTATTAATTATGATATGTAGGACACGTGTGTCTACTTGCGCACACCCTAAGTTGAAGGGCATAGTTGTCCGCTTAAGCCAAGTTAAGGGTCATGTTTATGATTATGCCTTAAAAAACATGCACATTAATAACGTAGTTACAAATGTAAGAAACCAATTGCAAAAATTACAGAAAAAGGTGATGAATGAAGGACTCAAAACTGAAATAGGACATTGTAAAAAAAAAACACTTGTACTACAAATCTATGTTTGCTCAGACTCTTCAAAAGTAATTGCGGCAATATTTTTGAAGAATCTGAGTAACTTAGCTATAAATAGCAATACCTTGGACAGGCTATGAGGATGTAAAACCAAATAGAAAAGGGAGGAGTTCCTTCAGTTTCTTTTAGGAGAATGAAAGGCAAAGGCCCAAAATACATTGTATTAATAGGAGGATTTTACAAAGACTTTACCTTTGTTTAATTGGACTTAAACATATGGGAGAACCGATGGTTGAGATCCTTCCACACTTGAATAGAGTTTTTGGATTTGAGTTTTTGAAAATGAAAAAAATTATGTTGATTTAACACGTAGCTTAAGAAAGTAAAGGACGTTTAAAATCTTGTGGTAGTAAATTAAAAATATGTAGAATGTATCAAACTACCTATTACTCTTGTTACATTAAACATGTCATGTGGAAAGTTATAATTTAAATATTGCTAAATAAGAAAAGAAACTTTTTTTTTATCAAATGAACTAAAAGAAAAAGTAAGACAAACAAATTAAAATAAAGAAAGTTAAAAGTTATTATTGATTAAATACATCGACGCAATAACAATTATTGTTATGTCTCATTCTCAAATAAGTTGACGTCGATTATATAAACCTCGAATGTTTGAGCCAAATTCTATTACGAAACCTATTTTTGTTTATTTATATATTTTTAAATTGGGAAACCTGCTTTTTTTAACTTGATCATTGAAATTTACATATTTAAAATTTTAAAATTCCAAAAGTGACATAAGCAATGACTAGAGATTGAAAGAGATATGGAATGTTTTCTGCCTAAACCAACTTAGTTAATTTTAAATTAGTGAAGGAAAGGAAGTCCACTTTAATTTCATGAATTTTACAATTGTTTGGTTCATTGAATAATGGTATTAGGAAAAGTGAAAAATATGAAGAATAATGGTGTATTGATGCATCTCTACAATAATAGTTGTTCACTATACTATTTTAGGATGTCCAACAATAATTGTTCATTTTATTAAAATCAATAGATAATTTTACACTTAATTTTTAATTTACCCTTATCATTAATTATAGTCATTTGCCTATTAAATTTTTCAAGACATTGTATTTAATACTCCCTCCGTCCCTTTTTATATGTCACATTTTTACTTTGCACTTGCATTAAGAAATGATGTAACTTTACCCTTCTACCCTTATTTAATTTTTTTGGAACTCAAGTTTTTAATCAATTAATATGAATTAATTTATTTTGATTAATTAATTTAACCAATGAACATGAATCATTTACTTAGCTTTTCTAAGTTGGTTAAATGTATATTTTCAAGGCTAATAACTCACAAGAGTAAAAAATGAACAATATGGTAATTTATGCATTGATTTTATGAAATGACAAGTATTATTGTCCAACTATTTATAGAAAAGGATGACATATAAAAATGGACAAAGGGAGTACATCCAAAGGGTGATATAGTAAATTATCCTTTCATTTATAGTTTCTTAAAAAGTGTGCAAAGTCGATCAACAGTGGACAACAATTATTGGACAGAGGGAGTATATTCAAAGGGTGATATAATAAAATTGGCCTTCTATTTATAGTTTTTTAAAAAGTGTGCAAAATCTATAATGAACAAGTATTGTTGGACTGAGAGAGTATAAGATAATGTGTTTTCAAACTCCTTGGTTGTCACCATTTGTGATTGTTTAAGAACACTTGATCACTTTGACCGTTTTCATAATTTAATTTATTAATGCTAATAATAAAAGGGCAATCAGAGTGCTTAGCATTAAAGTAAAAGCTTGAGCAACATATTTAAGAAGAGTAAATTTTAGGTTTAGCCAATATAAAAAATTATATTTGTATGCTATAGCTATAGTTTACATAATTGTGCTCCATAGCAAATTTCATGTTTGCTATGGAGCTATTAATTAACTTGTTTATTTTGGTATTCATTTCAATTGTATAAATATGAATTTGGAATCTGTATATAATTAAGAAACTGACCTGGCTGTAAGTTATATAAGTATATGTTTTTTTGTTGTGATTTTCAGTCGTATATGTATATGTGTATTATATATATTTAAATATAAATCTATATATGTTTATGTAATTGTATTTTTGTAAATATATAGTTTGTATACAAATATCTCTCTCGTTTTATACAAACACAAATTATACATTGTATTTTGTTAATTTGTGTTTGTATAAAGCAAGAAAGAGAGAAAGGCAAAAGAGAATTGGGCAAGGGAAGATTGTATTGTATAATTATAAGTGTATAGGACGAAGAGATATGTATTTGTATATACAGTTTTCTCTCGCTTTATACAAACACAAACACAATTTATACATTTGTGTTTGTATAAAAAGTGAGAGAGGCGAGGGAGAGAATGGTGAGCGAAATCTGGAGAGTGGCGAACGAGATTTCTAGGGAGAGAGGTGAATGACAAAATATTTGCTATGAATTAGAATTAAATGAAACCGTGATTATAGCATTTATTTTTGAATTAATAGTTTGTTATTTCATACAATTTTCTCATTTACGAATACAAGGAAACAAAGCAAAGTTATGTTAAAACCATTACCATCTAGCACAGGACAAATATATACATAATTTTGAAGAGGTTTGTAAAATATGATTATGATGTTACTTGTTTTCTTTTGTAATTAATAACGTCTTTTCTACTTGATCTGTAACTTTTTAGTGTCACATTGAGTATATCATATATATATAAGTGTAATGTATATCACACATAAAGTTACGTTACGTATATGCAAAAATATACATGAGATACATGGATATATATAGATATATACACATATAAAATCGTCAAAGATGCTTCAAAGTTTTTTTTCTCAAAGAATTTAATTTTTTTTGGAGAGTTCTTTCCGATGGTAATGAAATTATGGAGGAAAATTTTAGCTAAGAGTAGTGTGAACTGTATATATTTTTGTGTGAAATCAGTTAATATTTTGACAAATTTTAACAAAGAATAAGTTGTTAAGTTTTAAATATTTGGGTATGTTTTTTGTTAGGAAAAATAATTTAAGGACGTAGTTTAAATTGGAGGTATAGATTAAGGGCCCGTTTGATCACAAATATATTTGGGAGAAACTTGGAAAAAAATTGGGAACTAGTGTTTGGCCATATAATCTGTCATTACCCCAAGTTTTCAAGTTCTAGAAAAAACTAGAATTTGGACCAAATTCGGACCAAATTCTAAATAGTTGGGAACTTTTAGAAATTCAGAAATTACCCCAAACTTTATATTTTATAAAAAAACCCATTATTTATAGTTTTGAACTAAATTTCACTAGTTTGTTGTATAAAATTTATACCGTTATATACATTTTTATCCGAATTTACTCTGGAAAGTCACTTCCAATTACAAGTAATAATAGTAGTTTTTCGTCTATAAATCAATGGTACTTCCTTTTTATTTTCTTTCTTTTTTTACAAATTCATATTAATTATGTTCGTTATCATGACTTTTCACGGAACATTTTCATTACAAAAATATGATCCAAATTTACTCATAATTTTAATAATTTTTAAAATTGATAGGTATAAACCATATTTTTATAAAAGTCAAATATTAGTCCCAAAAACTTTGCCCAAAAATATTTGAAAATTTGTGATGCTTTTTTCTGCTATTACTTAATACTTTTTACGCCATTAATATTTTACTTCGCCTTCATCAGATTTGTTCTGCTCTGGTTATCTATGTATGTATCTCCTTCATCTTTTAGGTTTACTGTCTCTCGGTGCTTTTCGTTTGATCTCGACTTGTGTTTCTTGTTTAATCTTGCTCGAATTTATTTCATTTCTGTGCAATTTGGCCTCTTCGGATGTATATCTGTTCGTTGTATGTTTGTTTGAACTGAATTTGGGGGCTTTTTGGTTCGGAGATTTGTAATTTTGAGACCCTTATTTTTTTGGGGCTAAAGCGGCTGCTTTAGTGGTTTTAGGGTTGAACCGCCCTTGGTAGTGTTGGATTTGAGATTCTTGGAACTCTATTTTGTCAATGTTGCATGTTTCCATGCTTTTGAATCTTTATTACATCTCTCCATTAGTCAGTTGTTCACCTTCGGCTTAACAAACCATTCCCTTTTATATGCAAAGATTCTTTCCATTAGTCAGTTGTTCGCCTTCGGGTTAACGGACCATTCCCTTTTATATGCAAATAAATGGTAATTTGTGTTCTTTACAGTGTTGTCAAAGGCATGCTTAAGCCTTGAAGCGAGGGTCAAAACGTGTTGATCTCTTCACCTAGCTTAATGTATGTTTTAGTCTCGTCATCAGGGTTCTAAGGCATACTTTTCCTTGCCAATGAGCCTCTTCACACTAAACAATTGATATATCACTTTGTCGTAATTTTTTTTTCAATTTCTTTGTTCATATAGTTGTCATTCATTCTTATAATTATTAGTCTTGGACTAAACAAATAGATATTTGTATGTTTTCTCCCATTGTGTCTCTTTTCATTAAACCCCATGGTTTATTTGCGCTTAAAGCCCTAACGGACCTTAGAGCTTTTTTGCTGTTTTTGCTTTTGATAACATTGGTTCTTTAAAGTCTGATTTGCTGCCATTTTTGTTTCTAATGAAGTTGTATGGTGTATTTGGAAACCAAAAGTTGCCAGGGAAACCACCTGGCACTCGAATAACTATATTCAATTCATTTGGTCATTGTTGTATGAAACCATTTTAAGAGCTGGAGAAGAATTTTGTGGAAAAATATTAGAGTATCTTATGTTTATGTAGGGGCGGATGCATTTTTACTGCAGCGGGTGTAAGCTATATATATATATATATATATATATATATATTGCAACAACATCTATTCAATTTAGTAACATTATTGAGATTTCAAATTTTATATTCAAATTCACATTAAAAAAATTAGTTAGTTTGATTCTCATAATTTGAATTAGGATTCAGGACAGATAAATTGAAATGAAAAAAAGTATCTCATGATCATTAGCTCTATATACAAACATGTGCATGCATGCATGTTATCACGAAGATAATTTGAGATTATAAAAGAAGGATAAATATATGTATATTGTTCTTCGAAATGAACATTTTTTTTGTTTATTTTCTCAATTTTTATGTATTAGCACATATTTAGTGAATGGATATCTAATGTCTCATTTGTTTGCACTTAATCAAGGTCTGAATATTAATCATTCAGATTCAGCCCATTAAATGCATTTAGGTTTTGAGAAAAATACGCGACTAAGCAAACATATGCTAGTTAATTATTTAACATAGCTATAGTTTGAAGAAATTACTTTTCCCCACGAACACATAACCATATTTAGTGGGTCACGTCCAAAATTTGTAAATTTGGTTCCTAATGCTATAAATTCAGAATTTGTATAATTCAGTTCCTAATTGTATAAATTCAGAATTTGTATATGCTTACCTTAGCTAGTTGTATATGATTTGTTTATCTTGTTTGTATATAATTTGTTGATAGATTTGATTTGTATAAGTTCTGAAAAATTCCTAAGTGTATAAATACATAATTTGTATATACTTACCATGTTTGTATATTGGCAGGCGAAATATACAAACGGAAATACCCATAACAAATGAAACTATACCTATGGAGCGTAATTAGGCAAAATGTAGCTAAGGAGACTTGTTAAGTTTAATCTCTTTACGATTTATGAAATTTTCCCTTTGATTTCTGGGTCTGAATCTAAATCATTTAGATATAGCCCATTGAGTATATTTGTTTCATTTTTGTAAAAGTCTCTTAATGGAATTGAAAAGATTTGAACGAATCAGATATGTAGGAGAGTCTTTAATAACATTCAAACCTATTTAATACAATGTAAAATAATTACATCTCGTCTCTCTTTCTCTTTGCACAACTTTGTTCTCACTGCTACAAACTTTCTTCCTCTCTTTTCTCAATCAAATGCCTTGTTTTTTTTATATTAATAATTTTTTTGGGGGTGTATTGATATTTATCAAGAACTCTTGTTGCAATAACATTTTTGGTTTATTGACCTTTAACAAGGTTTTTGAGTTAAAAGAAATACTAGTCACGATTAAAAACAATAACTATATGTATACATATTTGAGGTCTCTTAGATTTTGTCTTAGGCCATTAATTTTATTGAGACGCTTTGATCATCAAACCTGCATATTTGAGGTATTTGATTAAAATTTTATTTTAGACCACTAATGTTGTTGAGAATTTGCATGACCAAACCCTCTATGAGAACACGAAAAAGTGTTGGATGAAACAAATGGACCTAGTTGGACAGTTGTAGATTGAGTAATATGCGTGAATAACTGCACTTCAACCAATGCAAAGAAGAGAAAATACTTGAGAGTTTTATATTTTCATTATTTGACACATTTTATAATGTTTGAACATTAGTATTTGATCCAACTATTTTGTAGTTAATTATTAAATTATCATATATCTGACTGATTGAATATAATCAAAATAAGATTTGATTAGTTGAATAATTCTATTTATGAAAAGATGTTTATGTTAAATTCTTAAAAATATTTATGTTATAATAGTTTTTATTTGCATATTTATGTAATTTAAATTTTTTAATCAAATGTAAATATTTAAAATATTATTTTTAATCAAAAAGTAATATTTTTGTTGAAATGAAATTTTATAAATATAATAGTTAAATTCATATGCACATTCAGATATTGAAAACAAACCGTCTTAATCATTTAGTGTTCAGATTTAGAGACGTACATCTTAGTATTCAGATGTATATTCAGATCTAGACATCTAGATCTTAATGCACATCTTAATATTCAAATGTTTATTCAAACTTAGACGTTTTAATCTTAATGGAAACAAATGAGACCTAAGTTCATATTAGAAAGAAATAAAAGGAAAAGATAAAGAAGAGGTGGAGTACAATCTTTATGTATATACTAACAATAAGGTATATATATATATATACTAAATTCAAGAAAATATTTTTATTGTGGACTAAAATTAAAGGGTTGAAGATAGATGTTTCTTTCATTCCTAATTTATGATAGAAAATGACATCCAATCTCCATCCCTCCTTGTCTTGTGAATATCCTTCTCCTTTACATAATATATTGTGCTCTATTATTATATTTTCCAATTTAACTATTTTGGGTCATGTGGTTGGTGGGATCAAAGGTGGATTTAAAATTTGAAGTTTATATAGGCTTATATAGGCTTTTATTAGAGTAACATCAAGTTAAATTAAAATAATATCTAGGTTCATCGTTAATATTTTATAGATATGTAATGAAATTTTGAATACATGTATAGAATATATACAAATGCTACCTATTGCATTCACGTGAAATTGCAATATGGATCCACCCGTGGTTGGATATTTGGTGATGGGAAATAGAAAATATTGTGGAATATCATTTGTAAAACTTTGTTTTCTCTATTTTTACTAGAGATTTCTTTTCTGATTTTCAAAAAACTATTTCTTAGAAAAAATATCTTGATCAATCAAATTTGAAAAGATTAAGATTGTTTTTTTGAAATTAACTTGATCACTTTTAAAAGATAAATAAATATATAATTCGAATTTTTTAAAAAAGTTATAAGAGATCAAGAGATATCAAACGATAGGAAATTATACTAATATATTTCACCTTTATAATATTGACACTTTAGTCATCAACTACTATAAAATCGAAGATAAGAAAGGAAAAAAAAGAACTTTTTTGTGAAAGTTATGTTTAAGGTTTTTGGTCATCTAGGCTCTTTAAGACAACATTTTCCATTGTTGAAAAAATAAAAAGAATGGACTGTTGTAAATCATTTTGGTGGTTAAATGGATAACCACAACTCCTTGGTTAATTTCCCTTCTTTATGAGTAGTAATGTTGTTGATAATGTGGTCAAATGGATGACCATAACTCCTAGATTAATTTCATCCTTTATTGGTAGTAATGTTGTTGATAATATGGTTAGTTGGATGACCATAACTCCTAGGTTTATTTCCTCCTTAATGGATAGTAATTCTCAAGGTTTAATGTAATGTTTATGACACCCTTTGGTATTCCTCAATGTAATCCTATAAATAGTGGTGTTGAGAATAATGTTGAAGACACTTGAAAGAAAGAAAGTAATCTTATATTGTTTCTCTTGTGTGATACTCTTCTTGTCTTCCTTATTATATTGTTCTTTTGTTCTTAAGTTTCATAA
>NW_006239201.1:33576-36259 GCF_000226075.1 Solanum tuberosum | reverse complement strand
TTTGCATTGGTTCTGAGACATGGTTGTGATAAGTGTATTGTGATAAGAGGATGAACCATTTCGAGGGACGTATCGCGCACCGCGATGGATACTATATTTCGAGGGACGTGTCGCGCGCCGCGAAGAATACTATATTTCGAGGGACGTATCGCGCGCCGCGATGGTTACTATTATCGAGGGTCGTATCGCGCGCCGCGATGGATGCATGGACAAATATGTCCCCCATGGGTCCCGGACTGAGAGACAGCGGGTGTGTATCACTAGGTCAGACATGCATCACTATACTTGACATTGCATTGCACATATTTATCATTAGTGAACTTGATATTGTGTTTTGCTGATCTTGTGAGTGCCTTTCGCTGGAACTTTGATTGGTGAATATTGAGCTTGTTGTTGAGGATATGTAATTGTTAGAGTGTTGTTGTTGAGCTATGTGCTATGTGAATTATGAACTGTTAGGTTGGGCTGGTTTTAAGCAGGTTGTAGTCGTGGAGGTTGTAATTGATGAATACTGATCTTGTTGTTGAGAATATGTGATTGTTAGAATGATGTTGTTGAGATATGTGCTATGTGAATTGTGAACTGTTAGGTTGGGCTAATTTTATGCAGGTTGTAGTTATGGAGGTTTGGTTGGGGTGTAAGGAGTACCCGTATTCTATCCCCTTAGCTTGTGTTTAGAGGTTTACTTGTTGAGTACCGCGTGATTTGGTACTCACCCCTTGCTACTACATTTTTTTTGTAGGTCACTAGCCCGAACCTTTGCGATATATTCTCTTCTTTTCCGAGGCTTCTTGGAGATTTGTGAGGTAGTTGCTTGTCAATTCAGCAGACCTTCTTACTCTTGTTTATGATCTTGTTCTACTCTAGAAACAATGTCATATGAGACTTGTATTTTTCTTTTGATTCAATTTTAATACTTTAGAGGCTTGTACACGTGACAACAAGATTTTTGGGGTATTTTTGAGTTGATTATGAAATTTCCGCATTTTATTGTAATGGTTGAGTTTTAGGCTGACTTGTCTTGGTGGGATAAGACGAGTGTCATCACGTCCATTTTTGGGTCGTGACAGAAATTCTCTTGTGCTGCTTGTTCTCTAGGAAAGTTGGTTATTAAACCATCAGCAACTAAGGTTGGGATTGAATCCCCTGCATTTTTGGAACGTATACAAGGTGATACATGTGGGCCAATTCACCCTCCATGTGGACCATTTAAATATTATATGGTCTTGATAGATGCATCTACAAGATGGGTCACATGTGTGCTTATTATCAACTCGCAATATGGCTTTTGCGAGGTTGTTAGATCAAATGATAAGATTAAGAGCACAATTTCCAGATTATGCAATAAAGACAATTCGTCTTGATAATGCTGGTGAGTTTATATCGCAAGCCTTTAATGATTATTGTGTGTCCACTGGGATAACAATTGAACATCTAGTTGCTCATGTTCACACTCAAAATGGTCTAGCGAAATATTTGATTAAGTGTCTCCAATTGATAGCTAGACCATTGTTAATGAGGACAAAGTTGTCTACTTCAATATGGGGGCATGCTATTTTGCATGCAGCAACATTGGTGCGCATAAGGCCAACTAGTTATCATGAATTCTCTACATTACAGTTTGTTTTTGGTCATGAGCCAAATATTTCCCATCTTAGAATTTTTGGGTGCGCGGTGCACGTTCCAATTGCCCCACCGCTACGCACAAATATGGCTCCCCAAAGAAGGTTGGGGGTGTCTGTTGGGTATGAATCTCCTTCTATTATCAAATATTTGGAACCTATGACATGAGATATATTTACGGCAAGGTTTGCTGATTGTCATTTTGATGAATCAGTATACCCAACATTAGGGGGAGAACATAAGCAGTTGGAAAAAGAGATAGATTGGAATTCATTATCTCTATCTCATTTAGATCCTCGAACAAATCAATGTGAGCAAGAGGTTAAAAAGATGATTTATTTGCAAAATGTTGCAAATCAACTACCAGATGCATTTACTAACCTTCCAAGGGTTATAAATCTTATATTCCAGCTGCAAATGCTCCAGTTCGAGTTGATGTCCCGGTAGGACAAATTGTTAAAGCAAAATGAATCTAAACCAGTTTAAAACGTGGTAGGCCAATTGGTTCAAAGGATAAAAATTCTCGAAAAAGAAAAGGAGCAAATGATCATGAAGATCATACCATAGAGGAAATTGCTCAAGAAGAGCTCCGAGACATAACAAATGATAAGACCACAAATATGGTCCAAATAACTGAAAATAATGAGAATGAAGAAATCTCAATAAGTTATGTCTCGACGAGAAAAAAGTGGAATCGAAATAGTATTGTGGTAGATAATATTTTTGCTTATAATGTTGTTGTTGAAATAATGCAACAAGGTGAGGATTTTGAACCAAAATCTGTCAATGAATGCAGACAGAGAAATGATTGGCCAAAATGGAAGGAAGCAATTCAAGCAGAATTGACTTCACTTGAAAAACGTGAAGTTTTTGGACCAATAGTCCGAACACCTGAAGGTGTCAAGCCAGTGGGGTACAAATGGGTTTTTGTGCGAAAACAAAATGAAAAATGTGAAGTCGTAAGATATAAAGCACGACTTATGGCACAAGGATTTTCGCAAAGACCTGGCATTGATTATGAGGAGACATATTCTCCTGTGGTAGATGCAATTACCTTTAG
>NW_006239201.1:27563-32875 GCF_000226075.1 Solanum tuberosum | reverse complement strand
ATGATTGGTTATGCAGATGCTGGATATTTGTCTGATCCACATAAAGCTCGATCTCAGACAGTCTATTTATTTACATATGGAGGCACAACTATATCTTGGCGTTCAATGAAGCAAACATTAGCTGCTACTTCTTCAAATCATGCAGAAATAATAGCCATCCATGAAGCAAGTCGGGAATGTGTTTGGTTGAGATCAATGACTCAACATATTCAAGAAATGTGTGGTTTTTCTATGGAAAAAGATATTCCAACTACATTGTACGAAGACAATGTTGTATGTATAGTAGCTCAGCTGAAGGGAGGATATATTAAAAGAGATAGAACAAAACACAATTTCACCAAAATTCTTTTTCACTCATGATCTTGAGAAGAAAGGTGAAAGAAATGTTTAACAAATTCTCTCAGTTGATAATTTAGCGGATCTGTTCACTAAAGCATTACCAACCTCAACATTTGAAAAGTTGGTATTCAAGATTGGAATGCGTCGTCTCCAAGAAATTAAATGATGTTCTCAACAGGGGGAGTAAACTACGCATTGCACTCTTTTTCATTTGACCTAGGTTTTATCCCAATGGGTTTTCCTGGCAAGGTTTTTAACGAGGCAGCAAACAAAGCGTAATACAAGATATGTGTACTCTTTTGTCCTTCACTAAGATTTATTTTTCCCACATTTTTTCTTAGTAAGGTTTTAACGAGGCATATTATCTATCAATGGTCATCCAAGGGGGAGTGTTGTAAATCATTTTGGTGTTTAAATGGATGACCATAACTCCTTGGTTAATTTCCCTCCTTTATGAGTAGTAATGTTGTTGATAATGTGGTCAAATGGATGACCATAACTCCTAGATTAATTTCATCCTTTATTGGTAGTAATGTTGTTGATAATATGGTTAATTGGATGACCATAACTCCTAGGTTTATTTCCTCCTTAATGGATAGTAATTCTCAAGGTTTAATGTAATGTTTATGACACCCTTTGGTATTCCTCAATGTAATCCTATAAATAGTGGTGTTGAGAATAATGTTGAAGACACTTGAAAGAAAGAAAGTACTCTTATATTGTTTCTCTTGTGTGATATTCTTCTTGTCTTCCTTATTATATTGTTCTTTTGTTCTTAAGTTTCATAACATGGACCATTTTTTAATGTGATAATTAATATTCTTCCATATATTAGTCATTTTCGTTGCAAAGAAAAAAGTGAAAAATATGATATGTCAATTTCTATTTTTAAATGGTTTAGTGGAATGCCCATCACCACTTGAAATTAGTCCAAAAAAAAAATCAAGAAAAATTAAAACGTCAAGAATTTTACCTTCTTTTTTTTTCATCTGGTGTTTGGTACTTTCATCGAAATCCGACTAATGAAAATCCACATATTATTGGACTCATTTCTAAAGGAGACACTCTCAACAAAAAAAAAGATTTCACTATCAGAAATTCAAGCTCCAATTCGAGACCTCTAATTAAAGGTGGAAGAGTTTTCAACCATCTACCATGACTGTATTGGTCAAGAATCTTCTTTTGCTGAAAGGACTTTCTTAATTAATATTTATTGTTGAAAAATGTAAAACCAAGAGGGTGATATGCACATTACACGTTAGCGGATAGATGTTATAAAACTCTTCAAATAAATTATAAAATGTTGTGTGCGGTTATATACTATATTTAAAATTCTCGTTGTCTAGAAAAGTAAATCAACAAATACATATAAGGAGGGATATAATTCAAGAGGTATAGTTCATTTAAACATTCATCTATAACAAGAACAATAAAGACATACATTCTAGAATCAAAAATTGAAAGGAAAAAACTAAGTGTTAGCTTGTATGTACCTTGACGACTCTCACTATATCAACAAATATGTGTTAATAAGGTATGAACTTACAACAATTTTAATAACTAACATAGTGATGTACTCTGTCATAGTATTTGGTTTGATTATATCGACTTGATCAACAACGAATCGCCCCTGAATAGAAGAAAATGATATTTTTATGATCTCATATGTATAAAGACTTGAGCAAAGGATGCTGGACAAATTTAATATAATCTCACAAATGGGGTCTGAGGAGAGTAGAATATATGCAAACCTTACCCCTATCTTGTGATGATGATGAGGATATTGTTTCTGATAGATCATCAACTCAACAGAAAGAGATGAAAAGAAGCAATAATAACAAGTATTAACAACAACAAGATAATAATATAAATAAAGTAAAAGAAACAATCAAGTAATACTAGAGATCTAAGAATAAGCAAACGTAAAACTAATACTAATACTTCTAATATGAAATACCCTGCAAGCTACTAATCTTCTATCCTAATTAACTTGATCACTTAAATTAAACTTCGAAGCAATTTTAATAATTTATTTTTTAAAAAAAACAAACATTTCAAAAATATGTCAAAAGTACCAAGTTGTAAATTCTTTCATGTAATAGTATCAAAAAATTAAAACGAATATCCTCTTTAGTTTTTTATTTTGGATGTGGAAGCATTGGTAGGGGTCAATCAATCACAGTGTAGAAGTTGAAGTGCATACTTTGCAAATCTTGGCATATATTTTGATACTATTCAAATTTCTCTTATCCATAAAGCATATTCCAATAACGGTGATACACATTAGCAGATGGATGTTATAAATTCGTTCGAAAAATTATAAAATATTGTGCTATTCCCCCCCCCCCCCTCCCTAAAAAAAGATAACCCGATGCACGAAAGTTCATGGTTCGAGGAAAGGCCTTGCCACAAGTTAAACTACATTTGATAGTGTAAAATTTACATTGTCACACACGTCAATGTATATAACTTAAACTCTCCGTTTTTTCCCAGGTTGTAAAAGAGTTGAACAAATGCATTGATGTGCACTGAAGATATATTAGTGTGCATCATACATTATGGTGTGGATCACACACTTGATTGTATAGCTAGGCAAAGTTAGTTACAATAAGTTGTTGCAGTTAGTTCAAAACAGTTAGCATTTGAGTCTGTTAGATTAGATCACAGCATTAACAACATGTTGTATTTAATGTACATCTAAGATTGAGAAATAATCAATGAAGCTAAATGTTTTTCTTGCTTAATCTGTATTGCTTTGTGTGTTCTTAGCTCGAGTTGAGTTTTGGCTATCGATTCTTCCCAGATTCCATAAGCTTCACATGGTATCAGAGCATAGAGCTAGGATTTCTGTTATGGCATAAAGATCTGGATTGATTTCCAGCTTCAATTCGTGAGTTCGAAAAACTTTTTTCTGCGTTATTCAAATTTCATGGGTTCCACTAGAGTTCCAGTAGGAGATCTCTCAGGGTCATCAATGGCATCCACGATCATTGATCATCTTCATCCTCTGTATTTGCATTCGTCTGATGCACCATGTTCACTCAATGTGGGTATCATGCTTACTGGAACTGATAACTATACTCTGTGGAGCAAAGCTATGTAACTAGCTCTGCTTGGAAAGAACAAAGTAGGTTTTATCGATGGAACAGTGAAGCGTGATCAGTTTTCAGGGAATTTAGCTCAATTGTGGGATCATTGCAATGCCATTATTGTTTCATGGATTTTTTGTAATGTGAGTAAAGATTTACACAGTGGAGTTCTTTTCTGTTCAGATACACAGTTGATTTGGGCAGATCTCAAGGAGAGGTTCAATAAAATCAACAGTTCTCGTGTGTTGAGATTTTCACACTCGTTCAAGGTATGTCTTCTGTATCTGTATATTGCTCAAGGCTTAAGGACCTCTGGGATGAATATGATAGTCTTATGCCACCATCTGCCTGTAATTGTCCTAAATTTAAAGAGTTTTTTGAACACCTACAATACCAGCGGATGTTGCAGTTTCTTATGGGACTCAATGATAGTTATAGTCAGGCTCATAGTCAGATTTTATTAATGCATCAAATTCCTAGCATCAATCAGGTTTATGCCATGATAAATTAAGATGAAAGTCAAAAACTAGTTGCGAATTCAAGCAGGTCATTGACTGAAAACTTGATTCCTACTGCAATGAATACTTCAAGACCAGGTGTTACTGATTCTAGGAGCAAGAAGCCCTACAATCCTAATGCTTTTTGTGATTATTGTCACATAAAGGGTCATATGAGAAGTGATTGTCACAAGCTGTTGAAATGTGACTTTTGTCACAAAACTGGTCACCTGTAGCTTAATTGTTTCAGACTTATTGGATATCCCCATGATTTCAAAGGCAAGAGAGATGCAGTTGTTGTTGGGAATTCAATCTATGAAACTCCACCTGGTTCTTATCCAACTCCACATGCTTCCTATCACAATAATCAACAGCATCACATGACCTCTTCTCATCAAGCTGTAGGGTCTGGATTGTTGCCCATGCCCATGATAACACCAGAACAACATCAAAAGCTTCTTCAAATGCTAGATCAAACAACAATTGGAGATGCAAATGGTGTTGCCAACATGGCAGGTAATTCTCTCCTATCTAAGGACACTTCTTTACAATGGATAGTCGATACAGGTGTTTCCCATCATATGATAAATGATGCTAAGCATTTACACTGTGAAGGATTGATAGAAAATGCAGGTCATGTTCAGTTGCCCACAGTTGACCCTGCAAAGGTATCTCACATTGGAGATTGTCATGTAGGAGGAGGTGATTTTCTTTGAAAAGTTTTATGTGTCCCAACATTCAAATTCAACCTTATGTCAGTTTCACGAGTGACTAAAGATTTGAATTGTTGTGTCACTTTCTTTCCTCATTACTATGTTTTTCAGGATCTCTCATTTGGGAAGGTGAGGGTGACTGGTAAGGAAAGAGATGGTCTATACATACTGAGTACACAAGCAACATATGAGACTTATGTACCTCAGAGATGCTTGACCGCAACACAGGGTGCTGATGATAAAGCCATTGTTTGGCATCAGAGACTATGTCATGTACCTATGAGTGTACTTAGGAAGATTCCTAATTTTCATAAGTTTGGTAGTAAGTTTACTTTACATAACTGTGAGGTATGTCCTCTTGCTAGACAGACCAGGCTGCCTTTTCCTCACAGTACTAGTAGATCCACAAGTAGTTTTCAATTGCTTTACTTAGATGTTTGGGGACCATATAAAGTTGAAACTTTTGATGGTATGAGATATTTTCTTACTATTGTTGATGACTATTCGAGGTGGACATGGACCTTTTTAATGAGACTCAAATCAGATGTTATTAGTCTGTTAAAACATTTTTTACTGAAGTTGACACTCAGTTTGGTACAAAAATTCAGAAAGTAAGATCAGATAATGGATCTGAATTCTTCAACTCCAATTGTAATGAACTTTTCAAGTTGCAT